>NW_004955408.1:1415080-1420431 GCF_000276665.1 Chinchilla lanigera | reverse complement strand
CGGGGCGGGGCGGGCACCCCTCCTGACCCCGCAGGGCGAGCCGGCTCCCGCTCCTCCCCTTGGTTGGTGTTCGCCTGTGTCTGACCCAGACCCGCTCTCTGACGCCTGCTCTCCAGCTCTGCATTTCTCTGACTCGGTCTCTGACTCCTTTGCCGCTGGCGTGCGTCTCCTTTCTGGCTGTGTCTCCGCCGCCGCTAACTCTGTGTGGTCCCCCGCTCCCCCGTCTTTCCAGTCCCTGCCCTTCAGCTGCCTTCCGTCTGTCTGCCGGGCTCTGCGGCTCCCTTCTGACCACAGCTTGCAGCAGGCCCCTGAGTGAGGTGACGGGGCAGAGCCCGAGTGGCCAGCAGGAGCAGTCAGAGCCGGGCTGGGCAGGAAGCGCAGTCCCCGGGCAGTCATAAACAGCCCTGCCACACACAGGCTTCCCGTCAGCTCCAGCTCTGCACGTGAGGGAAATGGAGACCTCAGGAGTGACTGCACTTGCCCCGGGTCGCACGGCCACCCAGAGTGGTGCAGAACCACCAGTCCACACTGCCCTTGGTGGAGGCTGGAGACGCCAGCTTCTGCAGCTTCCGGTCTCCGGCCTTTGGTGATGGACCCTGCCGCGCTGTCCCGACGTCCCTGGCTCAGTCTGAAGCAGAGGCCGTGAGACGGTCTGCCCTGGCTTTCTGCATCTTGGGGCCAAGGTGCAAGGGCCTGGTCAGAAGCCCCTTGCCCACCACTCCTGCCTGAGGACTGACTGGGCTCTGACAGGGAGCAGAGGGCGTCTCAGGGATTAGCCAGCTGCGGAAGGGAGGTCTGAGCTGGCTTGGGCTCCATTAATGGGGTGGATTAGAACGGCCATAAGGACTGGGCCTGCCTGGCAGAGAAGGCAAGCAGGAAACATGCCACCCCCTCCTCCCCCACAGCACCCGCAGTCCTAGGAGAGCACTGGGCCTGGAGTCAGCACAGGGGCGGGAGCGGGACACAAAGGTGCTGTCGGGCCGGAGGGTGGCGTTGCGTGGGACTGTGCACACCGGGCACAGAGGCACTGCAGAGGCCTGCAGTGGGGCTCACACGGCCCTGGCGCCCCTCCCTGCTCAGGAAAGCGGGTCACAAATTCGCCTGAGTGAGTGGCCAGGGCTCCCGAAAGGAAGGCAGGCCACTAGGGAGCAGAGTGAGAGTCAGGCTCAGGCCTTCACAGCTCGGCCGGGGGGAGCGGAGGCAGTGACCCGGAGCTGGGAGGAGGAGAGCAGGAGGTGGGCGGGCTCCAGGCCCGGGAGGGAGCCGGAACTGAGGATGAGGGAGCCGAGGGCCTCACGCCGCTGATGACCAGGTCAGGGCTGAGTGGCTGAGCAGGGCAGAGACCAAGAGTTAGGGTGCAGATGTGGGGAAGCCGAGAAGTACACTCTAGAGCTACAGGGAGCTCAAGTTCAGACTCGCAAGTCTGGAATGGAGGGAAGAGGCCAGGATACAGCTGAAAGAGCATCAGCTGTGCTGCGGGATTCCAAGCCACGGGCCGGATTTGCTCGCTTGGATGGAGGGAAGGTGAGGATGCACCCCCGGGAACCCCGACATGATGGTGAGGGGCAGAGCAGAAGAGGCTGGAGGGGCTCCCAGCGAGGGAGAGGAGAGACCTGAGAGAAGGCAGCGCAGAGGCCGAGGCGAGGACTGAGGAAGGAACACGTGTGGCAGTTAACTCAGCCCCATGCACAGGCTCTGGTCTCCACGGCCAGAGCGTCACAGACACACAGGCGATCCACCAAGGCCCCTCCGCTGAGACCGCCTGCAGAACAACGCCGCAGCAGCTCCTGCTTCTCCATCTCTGATTTCAGCTCCAGGTATTTCCCCGGAGAGGCACACGTAAAACAAGAAAACCAGGGCTGCTGTCCTCAATGTGTTTATATCCTTCTAATTCCTGAGTTTAGATTTTACACACACGCACACACGCACATGTACACGCACGCACGTGCATGCACACACTCCCCCTAATGCGTGTTTTTTTAAAAGTAGCAACCAGATGGATTACACAGGTAATTTTAAAACTATGTATTCCCAGGCTCACTGCCTGGTTAGGTCCAAGTGTCCAAACCCTGGATGAGGATGTTGTACCACAGCGCCCTTCCCTTTGGTGGGAGAGTGTTCTGTGAGAGAACTGGGGCATCTAGCGTGGTCCCTGTACCTCAGGACACTCCGCTGATGCCTTTCTGAGTCTCACATGGGCAAACATGGAGCACGTGTGTACAAGGCAGCCTCTCCGCAACCCCACTGCCCTGCCACCTGCCCTCCTCGGCACCTTCACACCCCGGGAGGGCAGCCGTGGCCCCCTCCGTGGCAGCGGGTACGCCTAGACCCAGCGGCATCTCCCCTCAGGTCCCCGAGGCCACCTCTGCCCCTCCAGAGGCAGAGTCCAGCTGCTGTGTGACTGGTTGCTGCAAGGATTCGCTTTTTGAGCCACAAAGCACCAGATGGCGCTGCGACCACTGGGTTGCCCAGGGGCTGCAGGGGGTGGGGCAGGAATGAAGAAGTGCGCAAAGATTAAGTCAAGCCACTGGACATCCATCCTCTGGAGCACTAGCTGTGGTCAGCATCTGTGCACCTGACTGACCTAAGCAAGCGAGCAAGAAGCACTCCAACTTACCTGACCAAAGCTCTGCACACCTTAGCTATCCCCATTCCGTTTCACCCACTCCACATTTCTTTACCTGAGGAAAAGATACAAGTTCTATGCAATAAAGTTCTAGTACATGGTGGAGGCAGGGGCTGGCATGCTGGGGTTAGAACTGCAAGGATTATAAGCATAGAAAAGGCTCAGAGTCTGGAGGAAAGGACATCTGCCGACCCCGCCCCTGCCCTCCCCCCAACTGCGGCTGGAGAACCAGGGACTTCCCAGCCTGCCCCAGCTGAGGGACAGCCCACTGGGGACCACTGATCCCACGCCACAGGATCTGCCAATAATCTGGGGCAGTGGACTCCATGCAGGAGCACAGAATTTTAGCAAGATGCTTAGGACAAGATTTAGAAGATCTGCCCAAAGAAAGGGTCCCAGTACTCCCTGACCTGGTGACTGAGTGTCTCGGCTGTCTGAGCTGCCGTAACAAAACGCCATGGGTCGGGTGCTTAAAGAGCAGAAATCCACCCTCTCAGCCCTGGCAGCTGGAAGTCTCAGAGGAGGCTGCGGGTGTTGCCGGGGCCTGGCTGAGCCCTGGGTCTCTGGCTTGTGGAAGGTCACTTGCTCAGTGTGTTCCCACAGGGCCTCTCCGTGTATGCGCCTGGAGCTAGCTCTTGTTTCCTCTTCTTAGAGAGCCATCAATCCGATCAGATGTGGGCCTCACTCTTCTGACCTCATCTAACCTCAGCGGCCTCCTGGAAACAATAATAACTGGTAGCAGGGTTATGAGGTCACACGGCAGGCCCTGCGTGAACTCAGCTAATCAAATCAACGTAAACTCCAAGTTACCCGAAAGTCCCCCACATCGCTCTTTCTATGCTAATCCAGAATCAAACGGAGAATCCCACATTGCATTTGGTTGCCATTTGGTCTATTCTAGCCCAGCTTGAGCTAGGAGTTGTTGACAGGGTGAGCTTTGCAACCATGAAAAACAGCCAGAGAAGCAGGGCTTGTTGCTCCACACACACCGACAGTTGCAAAGCACCACAACAATTGAAACACAAAGTCCTGAGGGCTCGCAGTAGGCTGAGCGAGCTTAGAGGAAATCTACTAAGGGCAGTGTCAATAAAAATGTTTATTAAAATACATGTCCAAGCTGAACATAGTGGCCTGGACCTGCATCCCAGCTATTAGGGAGGCTGACGCTGGAGGACCTGGAATCTGAAGCCAGGTTGGGCAGCACAATGAAACCCTGCCTCAAAGAAAGATGCCTATTTATTCCTAAATAACATATGGTACAGTTTTACTAGTTCATGGTGTTATATAAATGGAGAGGGGTTATTTGCAAAAGGAAAACCTTGCAGCGCTTTGATCAAATCTAAATCTTACTCTAAGTAATAGAGGCCCTGGCGGCTGGCCAAGTGAACTGAATGCAGTTTTAAGATTTTCAGTTTTCTTTCTAGCTTTTTACTGTTTGAGGTTAGCATTGATGTGAAGGTCAATGTGAACATAAAAATTTGGGCTCACAGCTTTGATAATGGAGGAATTGATTCCATTTTGAAATAGAAATGTTTTAACGAACTATAGACATATTTATAAAGGTTATATTTTTATCTGTCTTCCCACAGGGCAATTAGCGGTTTCAAGAATGAAATATATTTGAGAAACTTTTCTTTTTTTTTTTTTTTTTTTGGTGCCAGGAATCAAACTCGGGACCTCACACTTGCCAGGCAGGCGCTTGTGCCGCTGAGCTATATCCCTAGCCAACTTTTCATTTTTTTAAAAAAAGTCTTTATTAGGTACCAGGGTACTCTTAGCTCAGCAATACTATTTAATTGTTTTCATTCATTTAGTGGGAAAGGCTTTAGCCAGAATACTAACTTTCTTCAAAATTAGAGAAATAAAAGTGGAAAAGGCGACAGAATGAATCTCAGAGGAGTCATCCCAGACATGTAATGAAAAGTCTATGCAGGAGCCAGGAAACTTTTTCTTTTAATGAATTTATTTATTTATTTATTTAGAAACTGAGTCTCGCTGTGCAGTTCCAGCTGGCCTAGAACTCACTGAGTAGCCTCGGCTGGAGCCTGCCAGGTGCTAGGACCACAGGCATGCACCGCTGCACCCAGAAGAAAACTTTTTCTTAAAAGGCCACATAGTGGGCTGAATATGGCCTCACATCTGTTCAAGTCCTGGTCTCCAGAATGTGTGCATGTTGTGGGGGCCTTTGAAGATGAGATCAGGTTAAGGGTTTTGACATGGCATGAAGATTCCGGATCCCCCAGTGGCTCCCTGTCGTCAGGAGGGTCCTAGTAAATAAAAAGATGTGGTGCTAAGCTGGAAGCAGGGAAAGACTGAAGATGTGGAAGAAACCACAAGCCAAGGGATGCACTTGGAAGAGACCAGGACATGGTCTGTCCAGCAGGAGTGCGGTTCTCCTGACCCCTTAACTTCCAACACAGGGAAACTACTTTCAGACTTTGGCCCTTTAGAAGCTTCAGTGAAAAAAGTTGAGTTGTTTCATTTAACCAGGTTTGTGCTGACTCGTTACAGCCATGCTATGTACTGGATATGGTTCGAGTGTCCCCAAGAGTGCATGTGCTGGAAGGTCAGTCCCCAGCATGATCCCCAGTGTGGCAGTGTGGAGACAGTGGAGACTTTAAGAAGGGCCCTGGTGTGAGGGCTAGGCCAGGGGCACTGCCCCTGGAGCATGAATGCTGGTCTTGCTGAGTGAATTATTTCTTCTGTGTGTGTGTGTGTGTGTGTG
>NW_004955408.1:1410062-1414980 GCF_000276665.1 Chinchilla lanigera | reverse complement strand
AGAGAGAGAGAGAGAGAGAGAGAGAGAGAGAGAGAGAGAGACTGGGAATCAAACCCAGTGCTAAAGTCAGAAATGAAAGTGATTTTATTCTCTAATTCCCAGAAATATAAAAGGTGACAAGGCAACAGTGAACAGTTATGTAGTTGGAATAGTTAGCATATTGCTAACAAGCTAGATAACCTAGATGAAATGAACACATTTCTAGGAACATAGAAATTACCAAACCTGACTCAAGAAGAAAAAAAAATCTGAGCAGACCAAGAGTTAAAAAAAACAATCTCCCAACGAAGAACAATCTGGAGCCAGATGGCTTCATTGGGTGAATTCTGTCAAATAAAGAAGGAAAGAGCCCCTCCTAATGCACTCCGTGAAGCCCACGCTAATCTGCTTCCGCACTCTATGGATTTACCTATTTTCATTTTATTTCCTCTAAATATTTCATCGAAGTGAAATGAAGTCATGCCAGGTGTCATCTTTTGTGTCTGACTCCTTTCACTTAGCACAGTATTTTTGAAGTTCATAAACTCTGTAGCATCTATCAGGGCTTCATTCCTTTTGTGACTGAATAGTACTTCACTGCATGTTTATATCACAATTTGTTTATCCAGCATCCACTGAGGGACATTTGGGTTGTTTCCATCTTTTGTCTATTTGTTCATAAACACTTGTTTGAGTATCTATTTTCAATATTCTTGTGTGTATACCTCGGAATGAAATGGCTGATCATGGAGTAATTCATTCTCGCTCTCTCTCTCTCCCCGGTACTGAGGATGGACTCCTGACCCTCAGGCATGCTAAACGTCTACTCCATTGCGGGCTACACTGTCATCCCTATTTTTAGGAAGCAGCTGAACCATGTCAGACTCCTGCCCACAGCGCACAGGGCTGTGATTTCCCTGCATCCTCTCATCCGCAGAGTGGATTTAGCAGGCAGGCACTGGTCACCAACTTGTCTAAGTTTGATGAGGCAGGGCCCCCACACGTACAGAACAACTGCAGGAGGCAGCTGTAGTGCTTACCGATGGCAGCAAGGGACCGAGGCTCCGTGACTAGGTGGTCCCCCAGACTCAGGAAAGCTGCTTGTGGCAGACTGAGTTTTGTCCCTGTGTGACACAGTTGCGCTATAGCTAAGGACCCCTGAGACGTCCTCCTTGTGTGCTGGGGTGTCATATGACTCATGGGCTAAACCACTGAAGGACATCTTGTTTCTAGAGGGGGTGAGAACAGAGCCCAGGCTGTCCCAGCCCGTCACTTCTGAACTCAGCATTCTGTATTCCCTGCATAATTCGCAGTTAACTGCGTTGGTCCCCAGCTATCTTGAAAACTATCCTGCAATAACACCTGTTACATACTTACATTTTTCCTTTTTTTCTTTGTGTTTTGTTTTTGTTTTTGGTACCGGAAATCAAACTCACAACCTCACACTTGCCAAGCAGGTGCTGTGCCACTGAGCTATATTCCCAGCCCAGTTATGTTTTTCTACTTATCAGTTTCTTAGTGTGTGTGAAGTTACATTTCATTCTGGTTTTTATTTGCCTTTTCCTAATGATTTAATGATGTTGAGCATCATTTATGTGCTTTTTTTTTTTTTTTTTGGTTTTTCTCTGGTACCGGGAACTGAACTCACGACCTTGCACTTGCCAGGCAGGCGCTTTTGCCGCTGAGCTAAATCCCCAGCCCTCATTTGTGTGCTTTTTAATATTTGTATATCTTTTTGAAGAAATGACTATTCAAATCCTTTGATCCTGCCTTTTTTTTTTTTTGAGACAGGGTCTTCCTATGTACCTGGGCCAACCTACAACTCACAGCAATCCTCCTGCCTCAGCCCTCTGAGTGCTGGGATTACAGGTGTGTGCCACCACACCCAGCATCTTTGACCTTTTTAATTTTTTGTGTGTGTTCTTGGTGACTTGCAAGATGTATTTATATATTCTGAACACTATGTCCTTATTAGATATATGATTTGCAAATATCTTATCTCTTTCAGTGAGTTGTACTTTCATTTTCTTGATAATGTCCTTTACAAACAAATGTTTTTAATTTTAATGAAGTTCAAACTATATTTTTATTTCTTGCACTATTGGTGTCACACCTAAGGATGTCCTGTAAATCAAAGTCATGGAAATTTACACCTATGCTTTATTCTTGGATTTTTAGACTTCTAGCTCTCACATTAGGTCTTTTAACCACGCTGAGCTAATTTTTGTACATGATGGAAGGCAAAGTGCAACTTCACCCCGTTGCATGTGGCTATCTAGTTGAATACACAGAAAACCTCTGTGACCGATGATATTTTGGCAGAGACCTGAGTGAAGAGTTTGATAAAACCATATTGACATCTACCAGGCAGAAGGAGCAACAACTGGAGACTCCTGGTGCAGACAAATAGCACAAAATCATCAAGCGATGAATACAGGTGTTTGAGCTGGAGCATGGTGTGTACAGTCTTGAAAATCACATATTATGTAAAACTCCAGATAAAAAACAACAAGAGGTATAGGGAAAATAAAATTAGACTAGACCCCACAAGTTACAAGCAGATTTGGAAGCAGAACATTTGTGAAAACTACAATCCTAATGAGAAATAATAGCCGGACTTGGGATGTAGTTCAGAGGTGGGGCATTGCCAGCATACCTGAGGCCCTGGGTTTGATCCCCAGCACCACAAACAACAACAAAAGATCACAAGTGTTCTGAGAGGAAGCAGGTAGCCACACTGAGCGAAGAGATTGTAAGAGTTGAAGGAATATGAAGCATAGTTCTCTTTTCTCAGGTTGTGCTGCTCTCCGCTATGTAGTCTGCCTGCATTTAGATCTTCTTATTTTGCATGTAAAATATTAATGTGCTGGAGGAAAAAAATCCCATGGAAACCAATAAACCTTCCACATAACACCAAATACAATACACAAGCATGTATTGCAAAATATAGCTCTTCACAAAGCATTACAAAATAGAAAATAAACATCTGACAGTGCATTTTATGAAACTAATACACAGCTACAAGAAATAAAATTTACAAGCCAGACTAAGAAGCATAGATACAAAAATCCTAGGCCACCATCTGCAAACTACATACACAAAAATGTCATAAACATGTCTTGTTTGTCCCAAAAATGCACTTTAGCAGATTAATGACTTGGGAATCTACTAATGTAATTCACTGCATTAAAAGATTAAAGGAAAAACATGATTATCTAAATGGATGCAGAATAACATCTAAGGTTCATGCATGATTTTAAAAGTTCAGCAATCTGGAGATCATCTTTAACCTGATAGAATTATATACTAAGCCAACAGCAAATATTGCACTCAGTGATTAGTCATTTAAATTCTTTATTTCCTTAAAACTCAGAATGAAATAGTTGCAGTTCTCCATATGGAGGGCACTAGTCAGTGTAAGAAAGGGAAATATAATTATTGAATTAGAAAGTACGTAGCTTTCACTATTTGCAGATGATGTGAATACCTGTTACATTAGTCAGAGTTGTACAGTGAAGTGTAAATATCATAAACTAGATTCATTTGTAAATGATATATACATATAACATAAATGTATATGGGATTTATTATCAAGAATTGGTGCACGCAATTGTGTAGGATGAAATCTTAGATGTGCAGGTGGCAAGCTGGAGACCCAGGTGGGCCAGTAGTGTAATCCGAGGACCTGAGATCCGGGAGAGCTATGGCGTAAGGTCTAGCACAGCTGGCAGACTCAAGACCCAAGAAAAACTGATGTTTCCATTGAAGGCCAAAGGCAGGGGGGAAACGGCTGTCCTCGCTTGAGGCAGTCAAGGAGAGAGGGGTTCCTCTTCCTTTCAGTTCTAGTCATACCTTCAACTGGCTGAATGAGGCCCACTGACATTACTTAAAGCACTTTGCTTTCCAGTCTACCAGTTCAAATGTTCCTGTCATCCAGAAATGCCCTTACACATGTGCCCAGAATAGGTTTGACCAAATGTCTGGAAACCTCACTCTTTTTCATGATAGTTACCCAATGTATCTGCAATTATTTGTTAAAACTTTATCTTGCTCTGTATGATATGCACCTTCAGTTTTCCGCATATGGTCATGTGTTGCTTAATGATAAGATACATTCTGAGAAATGTGTTGTCAGGTGATTTCATCTTTGTGTAATCATAGAGCATATTTACCTAACCTAGATGGTACAGCTTACCTAGGCTATGTGATATAACTGCTATTGTCTATGCTGTCTGCTGCTGATGAAGAGATTGTCACATAGTGCATGGGCTATAGTCGGAAATATATATGGACTGCTACATGTGGATTTTCATCTATGCATAATTTATTTTAAAGACTCCATTCTTCTCAGTTTATCTGTATATCTATCTTCTATTGCCACTTAACAATTAATGCAGCTTTGTGCTACATCTTGGTTTTTTTTTTTTTGAGATGGTCTCATTAGACTGTTTAGGGTAACCTTGGACTTGCAGCAATCTCCCTGCCTCAGCCTTCAAAGTACTGGAATTATAGGTGTGCACCACATCTTGATGCATCCTCTTGCTTTTATCCCATAAGAGATATTTGATTATCCTTAGTCCTTTTATTTTCTACATAAATTTTAGGGTCAATACATTAAATTCCATAGCAATCCTTTTGGAATATATTTCAAGATTAGACTAGACCTATATATCAATTTGAAGAGTGCTAGAATTTTTACATAATTGAGTCTTCCTATCCAAGAACATTTTATATCTCATAAATTACTGTTTTCTCTATGTCTTTAAATAAAGTATAAACCATTCCGAACAGTGCCTGTAAAAGATTTTGTCTACTACTGACTAGATAATTTCAAATAGCTATTCTTTTTTTTTTTTTTTTTTTTTTTTTTTTCTCCGGTACCAGGAACCGAACTCATGACCTTGCGCTTGCCAGGCAGGCGCTTTGCCGCTGAGCTAAA
>NW_004955408.1:1404939-1409962 GCF_000276665.1 Chinchilla lanigera | reverse complement strand
CTTGCCAGGCAGGCGCTTTGCCGCTGAGCTAAATCCCCAGCCCCTCAAATAGCTATTCTTATAGCCGTATTAAATAGGATCTCTTTTAAACATACATTTTTTCTGTGCCTGATATATAGAAAAGCAAATTATTTTAGAACTGCTGTTATATATTTTTCAATGTAGGATGTCATGAGTTATTATGAGAAAAATTGAAAGATCTCTAAAATATTTGCAATAAAATGATTCAAATATTAAAGAAAAACACCAAGGCTTTATGAGAGAATAAAGGAAAAAAGATTAAATCATGACTCTTACAGATATACAATGAATACATGGTAAAGATATTATTTAACTTATTAATGAAAGAGAAACAGTAGGATTTTAAAACAAGTTCAAAGGAAAGTTCAAGGAACCACACATACACAAGTGGACATGAACTTACAAATAGATATACAAAGTTCTAGTCACAGGGCAACAATCAGTTGCATTCCACTGAGTCAATCAATCTGCATTTCTGTGAACAAGAACAGTTTGTGTTATTCACAATTTCCTGTGACTTCCAGGACCATAAAATAAACTGAAGACAGTGAAAGGTTGAGGTACCCCCAAGGGCACTCCACACAAGATACCCATGCAAGTTTTTGGCATATTGAAGTCTTTCTCATTTTTTCCCTATAGCCTCAAGAGGTAAGAAGGAAAATGAAAGACAAATAATTTTTTTAAAAAAGCATGACAATATAAATGAAAACAAACATATAAGAAAAAGTTTTACAAATCAAAGAAATGCTAATTACACCGTGAAAATATTTAAACACATATAATGTTCATTTGCTTAATATTAGAATGATTCTACATGTTGTCCCAGATCTAATTTTTAATATAAACTTTTAAATTTGAGAATAGTGCTAGATTTATGGAAAAGTTGCAAAAAACACATTGACAAAAGACAATAAAAGAAAAACAGTAAGAGTTATTAACAGGTCCATTGCACATGCATGTGAGAGATTTCAGTGATGGGTCAGTCACTCAAAGAAGTGTTTCAAATGGTCTTATATAGCATCTTTTTTTTTTTTTCCCCAGTACTGGGGGATTGAACCCAGGGCATTCACTGAGCTCCAGGGCAGGACTGAATTTGCAGTCCTCTTTCCTCCATAGCGATGCAGGTTCTGTTTGGCATCTTCTTCAACAGAGCCCTGTTTCATCGCAGTTGACACTTGTTGGAGTGACGTATCCTTTGCCTTCATGAATTCTGCAAGTCTTTCTTGTAGGCATCTGCAGTGCCCTGTCAGAACTGGAAGCCTCACCATGTCCTATTACACTGTGGATGCCACTTCTCTTGTGCGATTTATCAAACACCCTCTACAGGCTTTAACTTCATCGGCTGATGAACTTCATCCGTTGATGCATCAGTAGGGTTTTCCTGCAGTAAATTACTGCACTATTTCCTGGCTTTTTCCCAGGTCGTAGCTTCACTAACGCTATCATCTGCCAGCTGCTTCTCACTGAACCACACTAACCGTTTCTCCACCTCTTCCAGCACTTGCGTCCTCTGCTTGGTTAAGGTCGTTACTCCTTTTACCATATCTGCTCCTTTGATGGCGTCTTCATTCTTCACAATAGTGAGACTGTCAACTTTGCCATCTTGTACTGCAAGCCCAGATCAGGCACAGGGATACCACACTCATGCTTTTCTGTGGTTTGCTTCTTCAGTTCAATGGTTAATTTCTTCAGAACCTCCTTACCACTTTCTTGTCACCTTCATTACCGCTCCATGCTTGCTCTGCACTTTCTTAGGAGCCAGGAGGGGTTGAATAACACTGTACAGTGTTGTATGTGCTTCATAGCACATCTGCACAGGTCCACCTGCAACCATGACCTCGACTAGAGGAAGCCACAACCTCGTGTTAGAGTGGGGAGGATGGGCATGCATGTTCCTGTGGGGAAGATGCCTCTGGTCCTGTTCATCATCCGATGCAGAGTTCTCCAATGAAAGCAAAATTTGGCCAAACTGAATTGTTAACCAACAGAAGCATTCCTTAAGTGGGGCATTACTGCATATGTGTACACTAACCTGTGTATGTATTCATACCTAGAAATAGTGCTGTATAGTGATTTCTACTTTGTTCTTGTTAATCTTGACTGTCAACTTGATTGGATTAAGAGACTCCTAGGGGAGGTGATTGGATTGTGATGACACTAACCTCATCATCAGTGTGCTGACCCACTGTGAGTTTAGAGCTGAATGGGCTACTAGAAAGTGGGGCTTTGGTCAGAAGTGTGTCCTGGAGGTGTACCCGGGGGATTGTATCTAGTCCCTGCCCCTTTTCTCTCCGGCATTATTCCCTGCACTTTGCTTCTCAGACAGGATGTTAGCAACTTTCCCCTACCACGACCCTCTGCCCTGCTGTCTCTACCTTGGAGCCAGCCAAACATGGACTGAAACCTCTTGAACTCTGAACTAAATAAACCTCTCCTCCTCTGAGTTGTGGGCATTTGGTATACTGTCCCTGGAACAGGAAAGCTGACCAAGAGACACGTAGATCAACAAAACACGAGCTCATGCTGATGTTTTCCACACTGATCTATTACCACATCCTCTCCCACTTCAAAATACTTAATCTTCTCCAAATTCTGTTTTGCTCTGTAAGGTCATACTCACAGGTTCTAAATTTCCCCAGGATGTGGACATACCAGGGCAGAGGATTATACAGCTTACTATATGGTATCTGGTTGCAGTTTTACTGTCCATTTCCCTAATGAGCAATGATATTAAGCATCTTTTTATGAGCTTCTTTGCCAGCCTGGAAACTTCTTTGATAACATGATCAAATCTTTTGCCCATTTTTAAAATTACATTGTTTGGGGTTTTTGTTGTTGGATTGTTATAAAATTTTCAAAATATTTTATATATTCTGGATAGAAGTCCTTTATCAGATACATGGTTTTATTTCTCTCTGTGGCTGGCCTCTTCATTCCACTGAAAATGTCATTTGATAAACAGGTTATAATTTTGATGAAGTCTTATTTTACATTTTTTAGTTTTATGGATTATGCCTTTGATGTTGCAATAAGAAATCTTTACTTAATGCATGTCACAAAATTGCATTTTTTCTAGGAATTTTTAATGTTTTGGGCTTTACATTTAGTTCTACAATTAATTTTGGGGGTTTAATTTCATTTTGCTTTTGTTTTTATGATGTGAGATATAAACCCATATTCTTTTCTTCACATGTGACTGGCCAGTTGTTTCAGTACAATATGTTAAGATGTTTGTGCCAGCCAGGCACGGTGGTGCACACCTGTAATCCCAGCACTGAGCAGCAAAGAAAAAAAGAAATAGAGTGGGAGGGCAATTCCAATTCCTTTTACTCTATCTTGGCAAGAGTAAAAGATAGATTCTTAGGTTACTTGACGAATTTCAATCCTTTGCAGCTAATAATCAAATTCTTCCATCTCTGTCCAGTAGAAATCCTCTGGCTAGTTCCTTCTTCTGACCTGAACCTTGGCTAGCTTTCCTGCTTTCAGGCATCCGTGCCTTGGATTTGTAGTTCATCTCCAAGGGGCCTTTTTTGTGTTAAACATTTTTTTTCTTCGCTAATTGCTATCGGATTGTCATTCCTTCTAGGCCTTTACAATGGACGGAGACAGGGAAGGGTTGTTTTTTACTTTTTAAAGAAAGAACCAAAAATTGGTTGTTGCCATTTCCGATTCAAATGTTAGTCAATAGCCTTTCACTTAACTTCTTTGAAATTTATATTTTTATTTCTTTTTGCTTACTCTGGAAGTCTTCACAAGCACTCTCATCTACGAACTATGTCTCCAGACCATTAATAGGTTCTATTCGCTAATTGTCACTCTCTTATAAGCGGCTAGGTTTTTGGTGCTGTTATTAAATAGCCTTCACAATATCATTTTGACTCAGAAACATTATTTCGTCCAATTTAATTATTTTTTACTTCGAAATGACCTTTGACTTTTTATTGTAACACTGTGATCTCAGACTTTTGTCAGATTATTTCCCTAGTATATCTTAGGTCATCTCTTTGTTTTCCAGAACCCTCTGGCTTTATGTCTGTATTTGTAAACTCTGATGTCTGGTATTCTAAAAATCAATACAGGGGCCGGGTGTAGCTCCACCTGCACATGGTCCTCAGCACGTGCCCCCTCCAACGTGGACCTGTATTATTAGGCGCATGCAGTGCTAGTCCTCGAGGATGTAGTTGTGAGTAGGAGGGTGACCATCTTGGAGAACTGCTTTTACGATTAAAAGAACTGTTTAAAAGAAGTAATGCGTGTTATGAAAAGGGAAATGAAGAGTTTACGCATTTGTTTTGACTCAATGTGAGTGCCAGTTAAAATACATACTATCTCCTGGGCTTATCATGCGGACGGAGGCCCTGGCTCCACCGCACTGCAAACAACCGAATCACACGCGCACGCACACATCTTTTGTAGGTTATAAAATTTAGATATAAATTGTAGATTCTAACCATCCTCTTACAACCTGACAGGAAACTGCAACGGGTGGCTAGTCGTCCACATTTCCGAATACATACACTTTTCCTTCCTTTATAGCGTTGTTATTACGATTACGAACAAAACGAGACCACAAAACAGGGGCAGACGGCCGGAACTGAAAAACACGCCTGGAGCTTTCTCAGGGTCACCAGCCCCATTGCTTTCCCTATCCTTCAGCCGTCTTTCTCCTCTCGGACACCGTACCAGCTGTCTCGCGGTGGCGTCTGGGAAATGTAGGCCAAAAAGGACAAGCGGGGCGGTGCAGACAGCCGCTCCGGTGCGCACGCGCACTTGCGCCCAGCGGTTTAGCGGCGGCGGCGAGAAATGTCCCTGTGCTAGGTGCTGAGCTTGGCTGCAGCACCGCGCGCAGCTTGCAGTCCCGGCCCGGGCAGGCGAAGGTACAAGCGCCGGGGAGGGCGGGCCGGGCGCACTGTCCAGCGGCAGGGCTGAGGCTCAGGGCCGGCCGCGCTCTTTCCTCGCGAGCGCAGGGCCGGCGTCCGAGCCGCTCGGCCTCGGCAGGTGG
>NW_004955408.1:1315191-1404839 GCF_000276665.1 Chinchilla lanigera | reverse complement strand
CGCGCCCCCGCGGCGGCCGGCGCCTACGAGGGCCTGGGGGAGAGACGGCCGGAAGCCGCGCTCGGTTTCGGGGTCTGGGCGCCCCGGGCCGGCGCTCGGCAGTTCCTGTTTGTGGGGTCATCCCCCTACCCCGTTTAAACTTTTCCTGTTCGTTGCTTTTGTCAGTCTTTCGTGTTTGACATTGTTTTCCTACAGCGAATCCATGAGTGATTTAACTATGTTCTTTGATGAGCTTTGCCCACTTGCAAAATTCCTTCCTTTCCTCTCTAAATTTTTATTTTTATTATTTTGGAGGGAAGATGCCGAGGATGGAGCCTGACGAATCCTGAGTTCTGCCGCTGAGCTACGCCTGAGCCCCTTTTCTCTGTATTTTAAATTCTCCTCTAGACGCCGATGCTATTCCTGAGCCCCAGTGCACAAGTGTGAAATATTTGTCCTTCAACATTAATTAACATCTCTGTGAGCTAAGAGTGATTGTGCCCTTTCTTTTGTTAATGCACACGGGATGGTTTTAATCTCTTCCTTTCATGCATCATTACTCATAATTACTGGCTGATAAAGGTAGAAAGCCATACCCAGAGCCCCTCTGGCTAGGAAGAGCTACCCAGAGCAGATGCCTGGGGCGGAGGTTCTCACCTGATTGGGCCTGGTGTGGGTGGAGTGCAGGCAGGATGACTAGCTCTGTTTCTTTCTCCGCTCCAGGTGCCTTCTCCGGGAAGGACTGCAGGGAGGGAGAAATGGCCAGGAGATTGCTGCCTGCCCAGGTTCAGGTGAGTGAAAAGCGGCCTCTTCCTTGGGCCTTCAGGGTTCAGAGGTGGCAAAGTCGTTCTATCCATTGTTGAGCTTCTCTAAGCAGCGGAACCTGTGGAGGCACCGGAAGGCCTGGTAGGTGGGGCACTCTGGAAGGAAGGAGTTTCCCTGGCCAGCAAAGTACCTGTTGACTAGGAATTGAATGAGGCCCCAGCCCTCTCCACTGCCACAGCCAGGGCCTTGTGAGGAATCTAGGTACCATTTTGCTCAATGGAAGACAAAGACATGGAGGAGTTAAATCCCCAATACCAGGGATTCAAAGAGAAATATGTTGTTTGGCCTCAAGGAACCAAAGACAGCCAACATAGGGGAGTACAGTTGGGCCTCCACATCGGTAGGTCCTGCATAGGCAGATTCAACCAACTGTAAAACAAAAATATTTGAAAAATATTGAGTATGTATTAAACATTTACAGACCTTTATTTTTTGTCATTAGTCCCTAAAAAGTACAGTACAATGGCTGTTTGCATTTACACTGTATTAAGTATTATCAGGAGGTGATTTAAAGTGTATGGGAGCGTGTGCATAAATGATACGCAATATTGCACCCTTTTATATAACAGACTGTTTTAGTTACCTTCTCATTACTCAGAATACCAACACTGACAGCTTAAAGGAGGAAAAGGTTATTTTGGCTCCTGTTTCAGTCTCCAATCAGCCGGCTCAAGGCAGGACAGCATGGCAGAGGCACAAGACAGAGGAAAGCGGCTCAGCTCTGCAAGCAGGGAGAGATAAAGGAGGAACACCCTTTCAGGCCACTCCTCCGGTGACCCACCTCTTTCTGCCAGACCACACCTTCAAACTATGAGTCAGCTCTAAACCAGTCACCTTTCAAAAGCTCCGCCTGTGAGACCATAAAGCTGCTGGGGGACACCTAGATATAAACAATGACAGGGACTCAGGCATACTTTGCTTTTGGTATCTGCGGGGAGTCTTAGAACTAATCACTCACAGATATCAAAAAATGACTACATAATAGGAGACTGAGTGATTTTCTAGAAAGAAACTCTTTGTCAATAGGAGCTGTCAGGGAGACTGCCTTGCATAGGACCAGGCCTGTATAGGTGGTGAATGGAGGGTGGCCAGAGGAAATGGAAATTTGGGCAATGGTGTAGGGCCCTGTTGCCTTAATTTAGGAAGCATCCTCCTCCCAAGAATTTCTTGCTCTGCCATTTCTTGCCACTTAATCTGTATGACTGACAGGTTAGTGAGGAAATATAATTAAAAACACTATCTCTCAACCCAGAAGATCTCTCCACAAAGATAAAAGAAAAAGATGATCATTTTATTACTGAATAAAAAACCAGATTATGATGCTAAAAAAGCCACAGAAAAAGCCTACCTTAAATGGCTAGGTGATGCCACCTAATATATTAGGAAGTTGTGCAGTTCCGAGTCAGGTGCAAGTTAGGCCCATCTCTTCCTAGGAGAATGGGATAGACTGGCATATTAAAATTTTAGAGTTGCCTTGAACAGATGCCAGGCTACAAGTGGTTGGGGGTTTCACCCAAAAGAGCAAGAGAATACTTTTACAGGATGGAGAAGTGGAGAACAAAAAATTTTGGTTAAAGTTTGAAGTATTTAGACTGTCCCCACATAAAGTTCCTAATAATACAATTAATGCTTGGTTGGTGCTTGTGATTGGCTGAATTTTCATTTGTTAGGAATTTTTTGATGATTAAATTCCTCCACTCAGAGATGGCTACCACTTCCTTGAGAAAATCTTCTTGGGTTGTGAGATTGGCCAGTGACAAGCCATCAAAAAGATATCTGAAAAGGAAAAAGCAAGAAATTGTGAAAGAAAAGATGTAGAGGGAACTGCTACTTCCTTTGTTGTTTCTAACAGGGAGAATCAAACCACTTTAAAAAAAAAAAAATCAAACGCAGGGCCTCCTGGATGCTAAGCAAGCATTCTGCCACTGAGCTGTAGCCCATCCCCAAGCACTTACTCTTAACTTGCTTTTGCTCTTACACATTAGGGAAGATCCTGGCCTTGTGGTCTCCTGCCAAGGCTTACGGGGTGTACTTTGGGGGAGGTAAAGAGAAAGCAAGCTGTGATATAGTGTTCTAGAAATTATGCTAAGGAAATAATCTCTGTGTGCTTTTCTGGTGATGTACAAGGGTGCTAAACCCAGCATTTGAAGGGGAAGCAACATAAACATCTGCCTATAGATTAAACAAACTAGTTTATGCATACAGTGATAAAAAAATATTGAGTTAGGGTGTATAGTATAACATAATTTTATTTTTTGGTTGACTATAGAACCATATTTACATGTAAAAAAGTCTGAAAAGACATACAGTAAAAAGTTACCATGTATTCTGGTGGCAGAAAGTTAGATTAACATTTTTTGTTCTCTTGGTTACTGGTCTTTCCTAGTTTGCTTTTAAAAAATGGTCCATATATGCTGTATCCATGTGTGGAAATATTACAGTGAATGCCATTAATATATGCAATTAATGTGTCCTACTAAAAATGTAATGATTTTTAATAAGAAAAGAAAGGGACTAGTGATTCAGAGCAATGACTTGGGCAGCAGTGAGGTAGGAGAGGGAGGAGCAAATGCTTCCAGGAATCTTGACCATATCCTGCTCCCATGGTTCTTATTCAAAGGCTGTGCAGCCTGCCACCTTGGGCCCTCTCCTGAGCTTTGCTGTGGTGAAGTCATTGTCCTCTCCCCCAGCACACAGAAGTGGCCAAAAGTGATGCGGAAGTGGTACCTTCTACTTGTCTTCCAGAACACTAGATGGTTTCCCACTAGCCCTCTAAGTGAGGGAGCTAGAGTCACCTTTTAAATGTGACTCTTTGTGTCAACTATGAGTGCTTGGGCTGGATGACTGTACATTTCCAAGACTGAAGTTCTGTGTGCTTCTTGTTCCATCTTTGTTCCTCGATCTCAAGTATTCTTGACACTTGGCTGCTGTGTGGAAGCTTCCTGAGGGCACAGTGTGTTCCTCCCCTCAGGCACATGATAAATGTACTCAGTGACAGAACCATTGTCCAGAACACCTTGCTAGACGTAAAACCCTGAGTAGTGACAGGGTTTGCTTTGGATCTTCCCACTGTGAGGATGCTCCTAGTGGAGCAGGAATGGCTTTGCCATTTCAGGAGTCTGTGACCTTCAGGGATGTGGCTGTGCTCTTCAGCCAGGATGAGTGGCTGCACCTGGACCATGGTCAGAGACGCTTGTACCGGGAGGTCATGCTAGAGAACTACAGCAACCTGGTCTCCCTAGGTAAGGCCTCTCCCTGGGATGCAGATCTGTGGGAGTGTCATGGGCCCTGTGAGGGATGAGGTTTGAAGGGCTTGGTCAGTTCTGGCCACAGAGATGCTCAGAAAGTGGCTGCTCGCTGCTCCCCTCAGCTGTATGGAGAGATGCCGGTTGGCCTAAGGTGACAAAGAGCACCTTCTCTTTTATGCTTTCCCTGGCTCCTGCCTTCCCCAGCACCCGGCCACCCACTTTGTCTCTCTGAGATCCCTAAAATGTTCCAGCTTAGGAGAGTGCAGCGCCATCCTGGGATCACTGCCTGGCCATCTTCCAGGAGCTCAATGTTAAGTCCCTCTGTGACCATACTTCCCCCTCCCGTGTCCCCCCTTGTCCTGGGGACTGCAGTGCAGTATTTCTGCCAGGATGGGATGGCCAGTCATGTCGTCTTCTTACTCATCACAGGGATTCTATTTTCCAAGCCAGAGGTCATCTCCCAGTTAGAGCAGACAGAAGACGCCCAGGTGGTAGGAACCAGAGCACTGCGAGGCATATGTCTAGGTGAGTGCTGGGGAAATGGTGTGGCTCGGAGAGGGGTTGAGTGCAGGAGACACTTATTGCTCACCAGCCAGGATGTGCCAGGCCAGGAGGGAAATGCTGGTGGTGGCATTGCCCCCTTTCTGCTTTTAATTTGACTCACCAGATTCAGAGGGAGAGATGAATTCTCCCACGATGGATTGCACTTTTGTCAAATGAGTCTTGTAATTTGCAGAATGTGTAATGTGATATGTAATGTGTGAATGTCTGTGCCTCTATGTCTTCCACTTTTTTCCTTGTTTTTTAGTGGATTTTTCCATTATTTTACTTTGTGGTCTATGAATATACCCTTTAGTGCTGTCATATGTTCCTCACTGTTCCCTCTTGAGATTTTTTTTTTTACTTTTTTTGTTTGCATCTTACTACACATGGTTCAGCCAAAAAAAAAACCAAGAGGTAGAGGTACATGTATGTATATACATACAAGAAAATGTATATACATACAAGAAAGAGAGGTATAGCGAAAAAGGTAAGAGTTATACAATTAAAGCAGGTTGTAAGTATTTATCATGTGATTCTTTGCTTTCCTGCAAAATTTTTCAAATTTCCAGATTCTGGCCCCTACAACATATTACTGATTCTCTAAAACTCCTGTGGACTGTCCTGCTTTGATGTTTATCCTTTGTTTTTGGTACTAGAGGCTGGCTGTCTTGAGCTTTGCCACTTACCCAAAAATCATTTCTCTCTCTGGCAGGAGATAATCTTTCTTGGTCAGTTGAGTCTTAGGTTTCCATTTATGAACTTGATCTTCAGATTTTTCTCCTTGGTTTAGTTAGAACATGTTTATGAATAATTTTTTCAAAGAGTTTTATGTGTGTGATATTTGTATGAGTTTAAAATCAACTTTCTTTTTTTTTTTCTTCTCTCCTTGGAGAATTGTCTTTTGCATTTAGAATCTGGCATCACTGTTTTCCTCACCGGGAGTCCAGACTACCCTATGGCCTCTGGGTGTGGTTGATAGGTCAGCCTGGCTGTCTCTTTCTCTTCTCTGCAGTGCAGGTTGCCTCTTCTTTTCTTTTTTGTCTTCTGTCTAAAATCTTAAAGAATATCTTCTTTAACTTTGGAGTTCAGGAAATTCATTACATTTTACAAGGGTTTTTTTTTTTTTTTTTAATGTTATTGGCATTCACTGGGCCATTTGCAATTCAAGTCTTTTTTCTTTTAGGAATCTTTTATTTCTGCTATGTACTTACATATATTCATCACCTTCCACCAACAATTTGGGGACTCTGATTGCAAGAATAATTACATAATACAATAGAAATTCTAGGCAGAAATTTAGAAAATAACTATATTATCAGGACAAGAATGGTAGCTATAGATGAGTTACAGATCTGGCTCTGAGCTTTCTGGTTGATAAAGAAATCATTAATACCAAATTGACTTGTTTTTCCAGGCATCTTAATGAATTAATGTTAGTTTGTACAAGTTATATTTGATATTTTAAAAGAACAGCGAACAGGATCGAGATTGAAGGGAACAAAAGAAGGGGATTCATCTGTAATTTAGTAAATCAACCACTGTTAATAGTGTACTATTCTCCATTCAGACTGACTGAGTATCTCTGCTTGGGAGACAGAAAGACAGATTGATTCTATGTATTCTCAAGACTGTTTTAAATTGTTAGTATCCTTCACTTATTCAAGGAACTGCAGGCTCACCTCTTCAAAAGCAGTCTATTGTGTTGTTAAGCCTTATTTTAATATACCGTCTTTTGGAAATTTTAGTTTCTTGTTTTTACCTATTTTTAATATTGCTGATATGGCTATGGGAATACACAGGTATAATGTAAAGAGGTATAAAGAAAAAGTGCAAAGAGCAAATAATTGTAACACAAAGGTATGAGTATTGTGATTGAAAATATAAAATATTGTGATTGAAAATATATATTGAAAATTTCAATATATTGAAAGTATAATACTGTGATTGAAAATACAGTGAACCCAAAATCTTCAAAGGATATTTTGAAAAATGTTTAACTTCATTGTAATCAATGAAATTCAGACTATAGTAGTGAAATACTACTTCCCTTTATTAAATTACCAAACGTTAAGAAACACATATCTAGAGTTTTGCGAATGCTCTGAGTAGTAAGCTGCATCTTTAATAGGATGTTGAATGGCACAGTCTTTCTAGAGGCCTGGCCTTTTGAAAATCAGTTCTGTGCTGAGCACAGTAGCACATACCTGTAATCCTAGCTATGTACTAGGGAGGGTGAGGAGGGAGGATTTGAGGCCATTCTGGTCAGCTTAGCAAGAACTTGTCTCTAAATTAAACAAACAAAAAAGCAAACAATAACAACCAGAACACAATGATAGTGTGTTCATAGACTGATACAACAGAACAACACAAATGATATGGCATTAGATTTGCCAACACTAAAATTTAATTCCATGTTTTTATCTTAAAATAATTCCATAATTCTACCAAGTTGCAAAGAAATTGCAAAAAGTTAATTATGACTATAAGAATAACAGGTACAAAAAGAAGTTAAGGGCCAGGGATATAGCTCAGTGGCATAAGCATCTGCCTGACGAGTGTAAGGTCCTGAGTTCAATTCCTGATACCAAAAAAATAAAATAAAATAAAATAAAATAAAAAGAAGTTAAATGACTCAGGAAGGCATTTATTAAACAATCACACTTTAGACATATACAGCCATTAAAATATTGGTCTATATTTATTGAAATGGTGAGGAAGGGGAAGATGGGGGAAGTTTAGTTTCAACCCATTTTATTTTTAAGTGAAAGTTATTTTTACATGCAAAAACACTCTGCACCTGCCTTTGTTCTCTTCCCCATTTGTCATAGAATGAAGATGGTCCTTCTAAAACAAAAACCATGTATCATATTCTGCTAACCCCCAGCAATGTTTAGAAGAAATTCCAAATGCTTTCTTGAATGCTCTGTAATTCCCTAATATGGCCCTGCCTACCTCTTTTCCCCATTAGCAGCATTCTTTGTCCCCTCTGCATAAGCCACCCTGGACTTTCTCACCACATCTTGACCACAGACAGCCTATTCCTATCCTAGGGCCTTTGTCCTTTTTTTTTTTTTTTTCCTGGTACCGGGAATCGAACTCACGACCTTGCACTTGCCAGGCAGGCGCTGTGCCACTGAGCTAAATCCCCAGCCCCGGGCCTTTGTCCTTTCTATTTAGAATCATCTTTATATCCACAGTTTTGCCTATCCTGCTCTTGTTAGTTAGATTATCTTTAAATGTCATTTCCTTATTACCTATTATAAATATCAGCTCATTCACTGCTACTACACATTACTTTGTTGTTTGTTTGTTATCTTGCAGTTCTCATTCCCTAGTACTTCTGTGTTGATTTGGTTGTTCATCGTTGTCAGTCTTTGGCTATTAGATTATAAGCCTGTAAGTGTTAGCCCTTGCCTGCCCTGTTCCCTGTTACTCCCAGAGTTCTGACCTTTCTTTCTGTAGGTAGACCCTTGGTAAGTGTCAATGGGGTGAATGTCCACCACATGATTTGTAGCACTCCGTTGAGTCCCACAGTAGCAATTGTAAAACCCTATGTTGCACATAAGCTTTTTAGGGCACTTATTGTTAGCCCCTCTACAGTTTTCCATTACGATATATCTGTATGCACTGGCAGTAGACCTGGGAGGTGAAGCAAAGAAATCACAAGCTCTACTAGATGTACCTTGCTCCTGGTGACCTCCTCCTCTTGGAAGAGCTTCCCTTTGAGTTCCTTAGCCTCCCTGCATGTAGGTTTCTATGGACCTGTCCCACTCATGCATATTTATCATTATGCTTTTTTTTAGGCTCTGGTTCCCATCCTTCCCTAAGATTTCAAGGCTACATTTGTTAGCTATACTTGAGTGTTGATGTCATTTTCTCTTATTCCCCGTGCAAGGAGACTTACATGTTTTATTTACTTTAGGATGGGAGAACTTGTTTGAAACCACCATTTCCAAAGAAGCAAATCAGGAAGCCATGAAAAATTTCCTAGTGGATGGTCCTTTGGATTTCAAGTTTGGAAAAACCTACATTGATGAGGACAAGTTGGAGAAGCAACAAGGTAGAAAGAACAAACTTCTCGGGAAAGTATTAGTTACTATCAAAAACACATATATGAAAGAGAAGAACTTTATAGATATTGAATGTGGGAAAACTCTTGATCCAAAATCAACATCACTTACCAGAAAACTTGGACCTATTTCCAGAGGGAGGAAACCCCGTTCACAGCAGTATTCAATTCTGTTTAAGCAACTGGGAGTCAACACAGTCCGTAAATGTTACAAATGTAATATGTGTGGGAAAATCTTCCTCCACAGTTCTTCCCTGAGTAAGCATCAGAGGATCCATACTGGAGAGAAGCTCTATAAATGCAAGGAATGTAGGAAGGCCTTCAGCCAAAGCTCATCCCTGACACAGCACCTGAGAGTCCACACAGGAGAGAAGCCTTATATATGCCATGAATGTGGAAAGGCCTTCAGTTTCACCACCTCTCTTATTGGGCACCAGAGAATGCACACTGGAGAAAGACCCTATAAATGTAAAGAATGTGGCAAAACATTTAAAGGTAGCTCATCCCTTAACAATCACCAGCGAATCCATACTGGAGAAAAGCCCTATAAATGTAATGAATGTGGGAGAGCCTTTAGTCAGTGCTCATCTCTAATCCAGCATCACAGAATTCATACTGGAGAGAAGCCGTATGAGTGTAGTCATTGTGGGAAAGCCTTCACTTCAATATCACGGCTGAGTAGACACCATCGCATTCACACTGGAGAGAAACCATTTCGCTGCAATGAATGTGGGAAAGTGTTCAGTTATCACTCGGCTCTTATTATACATCAGAGAATTCACACTGGTGAGAAACCCTATGCATGTAAAGAATGTGGGAAAGCCTTTAGCCAAAGCTCAGCACTTATCCAGCATCAGAGAATTCACACTGGAGAAAAGCCCTACAAGTGTGAGGAATGTGGGAAGGCCTTTTCCTGGATCTCACGGCTTAACATACACCACAGAATTCACACTGGAGAGAAACCATATCATTGCAAAGAGTGTGGGAAAGCTTTCAGTTCCCACTCAGCAGTGAATACTCATCGAAAAATTCATACTGGAGAGAAACCTTATAAATGTAATGACTGTGAAAAAGCCTTCAACCAAAGCTCAGCCCTAATTCAGCACCAGAGAATCCATACTGGAGAGAAACCATTCAACTGTAAAGTGTGTGGGAAAGCTTTCAGACAGAGCTCATCCTTGATGACACATATGAGAATTCACACTGGAGAAAAGCCTTATAAATGCAAAGAATGTGGGAAAGCTTTTAGTCAGAGCTCATCTCTTACTAATCATCAGAGGACTCATAATTAAGAAAAACTGCATGAGTACAATGCATGTGGGAAATATTCCAGGTGAAATCCATTCCATACTGACTATTGAATTCATCCTGGGGGAAAAATGATAGATAGTTAGATCACTGGGGGTAAAACTTTATAATTAGACCACATCAAACAGGCACTTCATGCAGGGTAAGCTTGGGAATATTAAGAAAGCATTGATAAAACGTTTTTCATATGTTGTTAAGTTATTATTGACTATAAAACAGACTCTGAGCTTGGGGGACTGGCATTTTACTTTCTAGTGGTGTTTAACTGCTGCTAGCTTTCACTAGCATCATTGGAAAATGATCTAGGTAAAAGTGCTGCCATAAGATATGTTTAGGGATGTATTTTTTGAAACTGCATCTAGATCTTATGCAAGCTAATTATACTAGAAAGAATATTTGGGAAAAAGATGTACCCAGGTAACTGTCTACCTCACTCACTAAAATTTGTTTTTTAATATTCTGAAAACAAATTATATACTTAATGGTTATTAAAACTTTAGGTCACTTCTCCACTTTCTAAAAGCTATTCATTTGAGAAGAAAATCACTCTGAACTATGCAGGTATACTGTTCCTTGCAGTTTTTTCCTACTTTCTCCAACCTGTGATTCTAAGCTAAAGTCACTTTATGTCGCAAAAGACGTAATATTTAATCTTTATCAAAAAGTGATTACCCATGCTACACTAAATTGAAAAGTAAAAGTTATTCAGATGACTTACCACTTTTGCTATTTAATTTACTGATAAGTATTGTAGGAATTAGAAATTAGCGCACTTATAAGGAGTGAGATCCTCAGCTCCCACACTGAGCTTTTTTCCTTGAGATCTCTGGTCACCAGTCACTAAGATGACTGGGAATATATGGAGCCCAGGTTGTCCTCCCAGGAGATAGAGTTAGCCAGGTGACTCACACATACACTCTTTGATGCTGTCACATAAAGCTTGCTTCCTTCCTACATTCTGAAGGCCACTGGGTAGAATGCAGGCTTTATGTTCAGATGCTTTTTCTCCTAAAAAATAATGAAGCTAATATCCTCTAACAGTTTCAGCATTTGTAAAATGTGAATCATCATATTACTAAGCTAGAAAGGTTATATCACAAGTTAATAAAATTGTTGAGCTTTCAGAAATTAACAGTTTCGTGAAATTTATACTAGGCAAATACTAAAGGGCTCAAACGTTTTGTAAAATGGTAGTATCTTTCATGTTGCCAGGGAGCTTAAAAAGGAAAGTTCATAGTAGGAGTGGAGAATAAGCAGAACAAAAATGATTACATTCATCCTACCACTAGGGAATAATAGGTCTTATTGTTTCAGACTTGAGAGGAATATACTTTTTCTGGGCATTTAACAATCTGTAAGGTCCCTTTTCCTACAACTGTTCTTTTACATTCTCTCTCTCATTCCCTAGTTACTAGGAAAATATAACTTAACCCAAGTATGAGTAGCCTCAAAATTATCAAAGGAGTTAAGTCTGGGTTAAAATTCCACAAAGAAAATAGGCCCAGTTTTTAAGGGAGGATTTACCAAACTTTGAAGTAATAATATTCAAGTCTTATGCAAATCTTCCAGAGAGCAATGAGGCTAAACTCACTCAGTACTAAAATCAGACAAGGGAAGTACAGGAAGAAAAATTACTTGCCAATGTTATCTGTGAACGAGAGATGTAAAAGTCTTAAACAAAACTTACTGAATGTAATCCCAAAGTAAACAAAGCTAATAATGTCATAAATATCATGGTTTTTTTTACTGATAAAAGGTAAATTGTAAAAAGCATTTGTGATGAAAGGCACATACATATGGAGAAGAATTGAAAGGAATTTGGAGAAAGAATGAACTATTTGGTAGTGCTCTGAGACACAAAAGTGGTACACACAAAAAAATTAGGTCCTGACCCTCTAATTGTGTGAAAGGCAACTGTTTAGAAAACTGTGTAAGGAATAACTTGTGGACCTCAAGGCAGGGAAGGAGTTTTTGTTTTATTTTGTTTTTTGAGACAAGGTCTCACAGGCTGGCCTTGAACTTGCTTGTGTAGCCCAGGCTAGCTTCAAACTCATGGTGATCCTCCTGCCTCATCCTTCTGAGTGCTGAGATTATAGGTGTGGGCTACCACACCTGGCAGGGAAGGATTTCTTAATACAGATAAGTATATGAAACTTTTGATGTATTTGTTCATGTTAAAGAACCAGTTATCAAAATATACCAAAAAGGAAGTGAAAAGTCATTACACAAAATGGATCTTTCCACAGTATGCCCAGAAAACTACTATATAATCTGCAAATTTTAAAGAATCTTTACCAATTACTAGGAAAAAGTCAAGATATATGATTACTTAATTTTTTGTTGGTATACAAAATAATGTGTTTCACTGAGGCATATTTGTACATAGATATACTTCAATCATTTCCACACCATATGACTACTTACTTTACAGATGAGGAAATACCAGTTTCCCAGAACATGAAAAGATGGCAACTTCATTAGTAGTTTAAAAATTAGAACCACAGGTGTGATGTAGTAACTACAGGTGAGAAAACAATTAAGAGGTATAGCAATACTGAGTTTTGAAATGTGTGTGAAATCACTAGAGTTCTCTGTAGAGGCTCAGCTGGGCAGGCTTTTCACCATGGCTGGCAGCTGTTGCTGCTGCTGGCTGAGAGCTTGGGCTACTCTACATGGCTTGGGCTTCTCACAGAAGGGTGGCCGGTTCTGAGGGAGCATCCTATTGGCAGACATTCCAGGACATGTAGGTAGAAGTTGTAAGCCTTGTAAACTAGTTTTGGAGGGCACATAGAATTAACATGTTCCCACCGACTTAAAACACCAGTTGTACGTGCATGACTGTACTGTCAGATGGCTTTGAGGTCCTGCCTCACCAGTGGTTTGGAGCCACCTGGCAGTGAGACATAAATTAAGGCCCTGTCGTGAATGATAATTCTGATGGTCAAAAATGACTAATATATTTCACTCAGATTAAATGATGTGTCATGGTTTACTAATTGCAAACCTTGGAGACCACCATATAAACAAAATTTGGGATGGTAATTTACCTTTGGGCATGATGTAAGGAAATGGTGTAGGGGGAACACAAGAGTCTCAGATTGCTTGGTGCCCGCTCTTGAGTTAGATGCTGCCTGGGCCAGCTAGAACCATGATGGAAGTTGTAGAGGACCATCTGGACGGCTCTCCTTGAAAGAAGAGCACTTGGCCCTATTTTCGTGTGTTGATATGTACGGAGCTGGCTAGAATATTTCTTTAGCCCCTCAGTTGGCTTTAAGCAGTGCAAATCGGTCTAGCTGAGGTGCTGCTGTGTAGTCTTCAAAAGAATGCAACATGTCAGTGATGCTCTGCCTACTGCTGCCAGCTAGTATATGTGAGCTATGCCAAGTGACAGTGCTGTCAGCTGGGATTGAGCCTTGAGAAAGAGGCCATGACATCTCAGGGCAAGAAGATTAACATCAAAGCTGAAGCACCAACCCCTGAATACTAGATGCTCAATCTGTGATATGCAGATTACTCTTTCTGCATATCTCTCTGCAACTGCAGAGGTGCTGTCAGGCTGCCTACCTAGTCCAACTCGGAGCACTCGTACGTCCTGCCTTTCTCAGTCACTCATCCCTGGGCCACTTAACTTTTCACGGATTAATAATACCTGGTTTGGCCCTTGGTCAAGACCTTTATTCAGGTTAGCCATCATTCTGACTGGGCTTAGGACCCTCTTGGCTCCCCACAACTACAAATATGCCTGAGTGTCTTTATTCTCCCCATGGGTTGCACTGGAAGTGGTAGATTGGAATTAATTTACTGGAATTCCAAAAACTTTCTCCTGGGATTACAAATATAAACTCCAACGGACCAAGATGACATTTGGGAAGGGCTTCCTATACAAGTACAGTTTCTCAGAAGGCCTGTGTGTCTCTTTTGTGTTAACCATCAGCTCTGCTTTAAAATATATCCAGCATCCAACCACTTCTCATAATTATTGTCATTCCAAACTACAGTCTTCTCTCACAGAGATGACAGTAGTCTCTGCTTTTTCTTTTGTCATGTGTGGCTTCTGGTCAGGGAACCAAAGATGTCAGATCTGGTGGATAGGCACTGCTGCTGTGCTGTCCAGGCAGCCCACTGGGATCATAAACTCAGCCCGAATTTTTTTTAAAAAAGAGGAACAAAGTTTAATGAAAGACACATTATTTGTAAAGCAGAAAAGGAAGGGGAAGAGAGATGATAGTTACCAAGATAAGAAAGAATCTAGGTAGGGAGCTCAGGAAAGTTGGAGGACCCATAACTTGCCATAACGATTGGCTTCCAGGCACTTCTGTCTACCATCACTTCTTCCAGTGATCTCTGCAGCTTGTGTCTGTTTACTTCTTAATTTACCTTTTAAGGACTTACCTTGGAGTGAGCAGCTAGCTGGCAAGGGGGTACCTTATTCATGGCTAGCTTAAGAGTTAGGAGGCATGTGGCTATCGTACCCTATAAAGACTAGAGTGAATATAGTAACTCTAGAGTGAACACGTGTATATATGTATTGTTAGTCTATAGGTGTGAGTACATACTGTCTTAAAGTTAGTCAACTACCCTTGCTTTCCCTATATTTTACTGGAGGTGGGTGTGGCTTATCATTTGTTCTTTTGGCTGTGACCTGCCTGTCAGCTCTTCCGGCTCTTGATGCAAGTCCCTTGGTCCCTTTCTCTGGTTTTTCTCTTTCCCTACCTCCATGCTTTACCTGCTTCCCAGAGGAATTTCTCTAAAGTTTGTTTTTAACCCCTTCCAGTCAGGAGTAGTAAATCTAATGAGGCCCCTCTTCTATTTTTTTGCGCCTACAGACCCCTGACCCTACATGTTGACCCTTCAGTTTATTCAGTTATTCTCAGCACAACAGAACAGGGATCATCATAGTGTAGATATCAAGAAAAATTCTCGTACATTGTGTGTAGCCATCATAAGCTAGAGAATGCTGAAAACAATTCAAAAAGATACCTGGGGGACGTTGTGGGCCAAGCTTCCAAAATTCTGGAAAAGTTTTTGTCTCGTTTGTGAACCAAGTGTTCGATGCGTGTTAGATTATCCTTCAACTGTACCTATGCATATGGGATCTGCACTGTACAGACTAAAATAATGACAATCATAACTAGTGGTGGGAGTTACCGCACCCCGATCCTCCGAAATAAAGACATCTAATCCAGGTTAGTTTTGTCACATCGCTGCGCCTACACACTGCGCCCGCAGCTGACCGAGGCAACCTACCACCTCGGCCGGGTTTCCGCGCTGAGAGCCGGTCCACCTCCCGGAAGTCGCCTCGCGCAGAGGCCCCTGGGAAGCGCCGCGGGCGTGGCCCGAGGCATGCCGGGAACCGTAGTTCTCCCGCGGGGCGCGGGGCAGCTCGCGGCCTTTCTTGGGGTTCCTGGCCCTGCTACCACGGCCGGCCTGGGGTTGAGGAGTTCGCAGCCACCTCTCGAGGGCCGCGAGGGGAGCCAGCGCCTTTCCGTGTGAGTGGACGGCCCCGCGTCTCGCGGGGCGCCGGGCGGGCGGACAGGCAGGCCTGAGCGCGGCGCCCCGCCGGCACCGACGACCCGGGGCGGGGACTCCAGTCAGGGCCCGCTCCCCTCGTTCTTTTGTGGCTTCTTAGCGGGACCGGCATCCCAAACACAGTGGTTGACGGCTACAAGGAACGTCCATGTGCCAGGCGTCGGGCTAGCGTCTTAGGTAAATTAACACTTCTGGGGGAGGAGGAGGTCGGACTTTTAATTTCAGTAGTGCAGGTTTGCAGTACATAATGTTTCCATTCATCCATCGGGAGTTGATGTATGCCAAAGCACATCTTAATACCGAGTTTCAGGGGGATTAGGCCTGTGCCGATCCCATTTACGGAGGGGGAAACCGAGGCACAGCGTGGCCAGGTAAATTTGCCAAAATTTGACTGGCGCCATGGACTGGAACGAAGATTCCATTTTGGCCTGTGCTACTTACCTTTGCGTATGTGTTTTTGGGCAGGGCGCCGATCTTCAGTTCTGTCTCCCTCGGGTTGTACAGTGTGGGAGAAATATCCACCCCCTGCAGAAACGGCGAACCTTCACACCCCAGGATACTAAAATCCTGACTCTTATCATCTGTGCATCCTATGATGTACCTTAGGTCATCTCGAGACTGCTTACAATACCTAATACAGTGTAAATGCTGGATATGGTTGTTACGCTGTATTGTGTGAGGAGTAATGCAAGAAACAGAAATGTGTACATGTTCAGTACAGATAGTTTTTTTAGGTTGGATCCATGGATGCAGAACCCACAGATACAGAGGGACAACTGTATTTACTTTCTGGAATTACAGTTAAGATTTAAAATACTACATAAAAAAAGCACTCAAGACAGTTAGTGTAGAGGCTGCACTTGGAGTTGCTATGATAGCTTCTACCACACTTTTCTGATTGGCTGAGATGCCCCAGGTTTGGGCTTTCATAACATGTTCAGGCTGTGCTCTCCTTGGGTGGGTGAGAGGAGCCCATTGCAGCTCGTGACACTTGCCTGGCTGCTCCAGGCACTGCAGACACTGAGCAGGTGGGATTCTACCCTCCTCCCGAATCGGTGTGCACTGTGGGAAGAGAAGGGCTGAGGATACCCTAAAATGTGGCACTTGCGGGGTCAGTGTTGGAGAGTGGCAACTGAGCTTGGGCTGGGGCAATGTTTTCATCATATTACCTTGGGCAGGTTGCGGTATGGCCAGACCCAGGGCAAGACAGAGAAGCTGAGAACCTTTATACATTGTTACCTCACAGTTCTTGAGAGGGACCCAGCGTTTCCTGAGGCCACTGAGACAAACACTGGGGTCTGTCACCAGGCAGAGAAGAAAACGGGGCAGGTACCATTATTGTGATTTTCCCAGGAAGGAAAAGGTGAAGCAGGGAAGCAGGCTTAAGATCTGCTCTGTTTGCAAGTGCCTGCCCTAGGAAATTCAGGTTCCCTGTGACTGTCAGAATGTACAGTTTAAACCTATCAAAGACCCTAAATATCTGTGGATGGGTCACAATTTCTTTGAGGCAGCTAATAGACCCTTCGGTGGATATTAAAATATCATTTTGCAGAAATTAGAAGTCTGGTTGATACAGGGAAGGGATGGAGACTAGCAAATTGGCTTGGTCACTGTTCTTCTCACTTGGTTTGCTGTATGTGCAGGGTGCCTTTGCTGAGACCGGCTGGATGTTGGGGTAGTTGGAACTCTCTCTCTCCAAGCCATCCCTTGACCCCAGAGTTCCTAATGACACTTTTTCTTTTCCAGACCTACCTTGTCAGCACTGTGTTCTCCTTTGACAGGAAAACTGAGAAGGAACAGATTTGGCTATGGATTTGCTGCCTGCTTGGGTAACAGTAAGTAAAGTTTATCTTTTATATGAATTGCTGTCTGGGTTCAGAGATGTGAACACATTTACATACCTTCTCCAGGTATTTTTCTACCCAGTGAAAACCATGGGGAATCGAGAGCCTTGAAAGTTTCTCTGAGAATACTGGGCTTAGCGAGGGGCTGCTAAGGAATGTGCCTATTTGTCTCCAGGTCAGTCTTTTTTCTTTGGTACTGGGCATTGAACCTAGGCAAGTGCTTTCCCACTGAGTCACATCCCCAGCTCTTTCAAAAAAACTTCCAGGACAGCTTCTTGCTTAGTTTCCTCAGCTAACCTTGAATTTACAATTCCCTCGCCTCAGCCTCCAGAGTAGCAAGGATTGTAGACACATGCAAATGTGCCCAAGGCTCTGGGTCACTCTTAAGTCACCCCAGCTCATTTCATGATAAGAATTTGAGTCACTGCTGCATATATACTTCCTGTTGGTAAGGAATACAGGCTAGCAGATGAGTATTTTTCTTTGCAGAGGAGTTAGTCATACTAATTCCTTGGGGCAAAGACAAAGAAGGACTAGACTCCTTCAACAAAACTTTATTGAGCACCCACAGGGTAGAGGATGCTGGCCGTACACTGGGGATACAAAGAGGAAAGATGTTATTTCTTTCATCAAGTAGTACTGATTTTAGGAAGCGTGATTAGATATGCAAGGTGAGTCATGGGAAATATCCGAGAAGTGGGGTCATTTGGAATTGAAACTGAAGGGCAAGACTGATACATTGAGGCTGGCACTGGGGAGGACAGGGCTGGGCCTTTCTCTGCCTGTTACTGCTGTGATGGTAAACTGGCCAATGTCCTCTTTTTCAGTGTAAGCGCTGCCTTAACTCCTCATCACATTCTCTGATTTCTTTTCCCCACTGCTACTTCATACTACGCTCCTACCCCTCTTTGGTTTTCTCATTTGAGACCCATTCTCATTACTTCAACCCTTGTCTTTCCGAGACTCTCTCCCAATCTCTGTCCTCAGGCCTCTCATAGAGTTCCAGTCCACCATTCCCAAATGCTTAGTAACTTTCCATGTGGAATTCCCATTGTTCCCCTGGCATCAGCTCCCTTCCTTGTTGCCTCCCTTCTGTGGATTGTCGATTCTGCCACACCCCAGAACCTCTTTTTCATGGTTGCTTTTCTAGAAGAGAGTGGTAAACCACAGGTAAAGACATGGACTCGAGCTAGACTTCATGGGCTTAAAGGCAAGCCTGGGATGTGACCTTGGGAAGTTACTTCTCTATTTCTGGAGATGCTTGCATATCTTTTATGACTCGTGTTCAGACAAGATAAGGGCAACATATGTATTTTAAATCAAACTGGCTACCCCAGGAAACCTTTTTACTGATGGTTTGCAACTGGCCGACATTGCCTGACGAGCCCTATTTGATTGCACAAAAGGCTTCTGCTGAGAGTTGCTCCTTTGAGTTCCCTCAGCATCTTCATGTGTATCCAGCCTATATCCTGTGCAGATAAGAGCAGCCTACAGCCTGTGCAGGTAAGAGAGGCTGAGGTGGGGTGTCTCAGCCTCTCTAGGCTTCCCTGCATGCTCAGGCTGCACTGCAGCTTTTGGCCTTTATGTAAAAGCCTCATACGAAATATTCCCTAAAATCTGGTGAATCCTGTCAGCTCTTTGACTGGGAAAGTCTTTTTAGCAACCATAGCATAAAAAAGAGGTAGTGGTATCCTGTATACATGAAAGGTTCTTGCATTCTATATGAAAAGATGTGTTTATTCTAAATAGACTAGGAATAAGCAAGAATTTGTATCATAAGTCTTAGAACAACCCCTAAAAATGCAAAGAGGTCTAACTGAAAAGTCAATATATAAAGTGGAATCTAAAAGAATTCAAGGACTGAGGGTAAAGCTCAGTGGTAGAGCACATGATTAGCATGTATGAGACCCGGGGTTTGATGCCTAGCACTACAAAATAAATAAATAATGAAAGAATTCAAAAGAAAGGACCACACACACAAAGGAAACAAAGCAAGCCAAATAGAAAGATGTCAAGAAATATATGAAAGCCTGCAGTGGCACATGCCTGAAATCTCAGCTACTTGGGAGCCCGAGGCAAGAGGATTGCAAGTTTGAGGCCAGCCTGGGGCAACATGGTGAGACCCTGTCTCAAACCAAAAGATTACAAGGGGTTGTGATCTAGATCAGCGGTAGAGCACTATTAGATTTAGTCTGTAGTACCACAGAAAGAAAGAAACAGAAGGGAAGGAATAAGTAAAAGATTCTTTTTCTACTTTTCTCCACAAATATTAAAGAATAATCTGAGCAACAACTTGTATTCTTCTGGATATTTTTTGTAAAAAAAAAAATATGTGTATGTGTGTGTGTGTGTGTGTGTACAGCATTTTTCAACAAATAGAGATTGTCTTACAGCTTTTTTATAAGAATCAGTAATCTATTAAGACCTAATTCCAATATCAAGCATACTCATTTCCTTCATTCTATTCAAAGGCTGCACAGTATTTTATGGAATGAATGTACTATACTTTGCTTCTCCATTTACTTCTTGATAAACTGTAGGTTGTCTTCATTTTTCACCATTATGTTAGTTTCCTGATGGTGCTGTAACAATTTACCACAAATTCAATAGCTTGAAACAACATAAATTTATTCCCTGATAGTTGTGGAAGTCAGAAGTCTGATACGACTTTCACTGGCATAAGCTCCAGCTGTCAGCTGGGCTGGTTCCTTCTGGAGACTGAGGAGGAAATTGGTTTCTTGTCCTTTTCACAGTCCGGTGCTGCTGATTTTCTTGGCCTGTGGCCCTTGCGTCCATCTTTGGAGCATGTCCCATCAGTCCCTGCCCTATCATCTTGTCATCTTCCCTTCCATGCCAAACTCCTCCTGGTCCTTCTTACAAGGACCATTGTGATCGCATTGGGTCCACCTGGATGGCAATCCATGACACTCTCCTCATCTCCAGATCTTCAGAGTCCCATCTGTCACTCATGTAATCTTGGCAGGTTCCATATTCAGCCTACCACAACCATTAAATAATAAATAATGTTGCCATGAATAACCCTGACCAAGTATCTCTGCCAGGTTGTATGATTATTTCTTGTGGTAGAATCCTGGAAGTGCAAAGTCAGAGTGGTGTGCCCGTTATATTTTCACAGATTCTCAGCAACATGCCTGCCAAAAGCATTGTGCCATTTTTATTCTTTTAGCTCTTGTGTTTCACAAAAGAGTAGCCATCTGCCCAGCTTATGCCTTCTCCCATTTGGAGTTTTAAGTGGTCTTCTCTTGTCAGAACTTTCTTAGTTCCCTCTTGCACATGAATAGTCTTACAGGTTTTGTGGTTCTTTTTGTTTTCATAGTCAATGGACACCCATCTGACGATATAATTTAGAGGTCCATCTACCTGAATTCAAATCCTACCTCCACCACTTTCTAAAGACATTACCTGGGAAGATTATTTGACTTTTCTAGACCTGTTTCTTCTGCAAAACTATTTATTTGTATCTTCCTCATAGGATTTTTAGATTTAAAAGAGGTATTATATACATAATTTCTGTTATAGTCCCTACAAACTTGATTAAATATTAGCTAACACTGTTTTTATTATTTGCTGTATGTCTCAGAAATTCTTTATTTCTATTGAGCTGGTAGGATTTTTTTCATTTCCTAGCATTTGTCTGATTTTTTTCTCATATTTAATTTGGGTCTTGGATAGAAGGGAGACACGCTCAGTCACTTTGAAAGATCAAAGGCTGGAATTTTGGACCAGGGATATGGCTCAATGGCGCAAGCACCTACCTGGCAAGCGCAAAGTCCTGAGTTTGATTCCTGGTACCAAAAAAAAAAAAGGGGTGGAATTTTAATTCTCTGTTGGCACAGACCTTGCTAATTTTCACCTATCCCCACAACATATGACATGTATCTTTGCTCCCAATGAGTATTCAATAAATACTTATTTATTTAAATAGTTCATTTTTTAAAATTACATAAATAGTTAATGTGAAATAATCTTGTGACATCTTCAGAACTGCCTGCTGAGCACCCGCTGTCACCATCTTACTGAGTTTCTACTAAAGAACGTGTTCTTGGGTAAGCAGGAATGGCTTTGCCATTTCAGGGGTCCGTGACCTTCAGGGATGTGGCTGTGCTCTTCAGCCAGGACGAGTGGCTGCAGCTGGACCCCGGTCAGAGACGCTTGTACCGAGAGGTCATGCTGGAGAACTACAGCAACCTGGTCTCCCTGGGTAAGGAGTTTTGCCTCTAAGGAAAAATATGCTAGAGGTATGAGTGCCCTCTCTGAGTTTAGAGCCTTCAGGTTTCCACACTGTTGTGTACCCGGGAAAAGTTAAATCTCTGCAGAGTTGAAGGTGTACATTTTTATTGCAGTGTTCACCATGTTAACCTTTTCTCCTCCTTCTGCCCTTCCTCACTACTCCCACCCCCCAGTAAATTTTCCTTCATGAAGCAGAGCAGCAATTAGATCCCATTCAGATGTTGAAAAATGTAGTGGGACCACCCTGTCTTAGAGATGTGCATTGCCAGGGCCCGGTATTACTTCTGAGCTGCTAATCCCTGCTTCTCATCTACCCCTTGGAACTCTAGTTCCCCCCACAGTGTCTGTGCTGCCCACTCCACCTCCCAGAGAGTGACGTATGAGTTCTTTGTAGGGTTGCTCTTTGTGCTCTTTGTTCAGACTCCATTTCCCTCGTGTGAACAGGAATTCCAGTTTCAACACCTACAGTGATTTGCCAGTTGCAGCGAGGAGAAGATCCCTGCGCAGAGGAAAGAGAAATGCCTCCAGACACCAGTCCAGGTAAGTGAATGGGACACTGGGACTGGGCACAGGGAGTCTATAGATGAAGAAGGTAGGAGGCATGGTCTGGTGAGATGTTCAGGTCAGTTGTGTTTTATTTAGGTTGCATGGTTTATTGAAGCACTTATAAATGCCTAATTGCAGTTACCTAATATTCTGTTTTCAGTTAGGGTTAAGTAAAGAAAGGTTTAACCCAAAGTGCCTTGAAATTGACTCAAGATAAATCTATCTACCTAGGATCACAGCTGAGCTTGGAGCTTGGACATATTTCAGAACTTCAAGATAAATCGAATTCATGTATCTTACAGATTTTTATTGTTCTCAAAAGATTTCTACAAAGGCTGGGAATGTCATTCGGTGGTAGAGCACTTGCATGTGTGAGGCTCTGAGTTCAGTTTGTATCATTCAAAAAGGATTTCTACAGAGAGAATCTAGTCTTCTGGTTACAGCTTATTAAAGGAAATGAATATGTCTTGTGTTTTTTCTCGTGGCCTAATAGAATGGGGAAAAGTGAAGGAAAGATAGTATGAAAACATTCTTTCTCCAAGGGGTATATTGTTGCAGGTAGCTGATTTTTTTCTCTTCTTTAAATCAGAATCTTGAATTTAGATCAAATATTATCCCCTCAGTCATGCCTCAGGACTGTTGTAAATTTATTTTTTAATTTTTATTTATTTTTTGGGTACTAGGAATTGAACTCAGGACCTTGTGCTTGACAGGCAGGTACTGTGTTGCTGAGCTACATCCCTGGCAACTGTTATAAATTTAAAACTGTTCTCCTTTTATTTATTTGTTTAGTTAGTTAGTTAGTTTTGTTTTGTTTTTTTGAGACAGGGTCTCTCTGAGCAGTTCAGGCTGGCCTTGAGCTCACTTATGTAGTGTAGGCTGGTCTCAAGCTCGCAAGGATCCCCCTGTCTCAGCCTGCCCAGTGCTGGGATTACAGGCATGCAGCACCATGCCCAGCCTGCTGTTCTCCTTTTAAACAGACTGTGATATGAAGTTATAATTACATATAACTCACAAAATATAAAAAAATGCAAATGTTTAAAAATTATTTCAAGCCGAGTGTAGTAGTGCATGTCTGTAATCCTAGTGCTCGGGCAGCTGAGGCAGGAGGATCATTGCTAGTTCAAGGCCAGCCTGGGCTACAAAGTGAGCTCAAGGCCAGCCTGAACTGCATAGTGAGACCCTGTCTCAAAAAGAAAAAAATAAATAGATAAATAAAAATAAAAATTATTTCATATGGGATTTCACAGGAAGATGGGAAGAATATAATCAGTAGAAAAAAGGAGAGAAGAAAGGCAAGTTACTTACTCTATTGCCTAGTGTACACAGAGCTGGAAATGATGACAATTTAGAGAACCCCATAGTATTCAACTTGAGCTTGTTACATGACATTGTCTTGAATCCTCAAACCTTCTGCATGGCCTGTTCTTTCTAAGTCTAACTTGACTTCTACCTGGGTACATCCTGTTCACTGCCCAATGTATTGTGCCACAACACTATTTCCTTCTCTCTCCACTATCCCGTATTGTTCTTCTCCATATTCAAGTCTACTTTTGAAATCAGATGCTGCCAAACCTCTTTTGTGTGCATTGTTGCTAATTTTATTATCCCACTAATGCATTTATTTGTCTCTTCTAGGAGGCATTAATTCTTCTGGTTCATTTCAGATTTCAAGACTTGGCCTGACATAGAAGTAGTGCCTGTCAGACAAGACATTTTTATTGAAGAAACATCTCATGGAATAATAAAGAAAAACTCCTCTAAGTATGGTCCTTGGGACATCAACTTTGGAGAAACTGTGGATTCTGAGGATAGGATACTATGGGAGCAACAAAAGAAACCCCTTAGGCAGCTGGCAACCTCACCCAAGAAAACTGTCAGTGAGGATGGAAATCCCACAAGTCTGGAGTTGGCGAAGAGCTCATTTATAAACACAGTTCTTATTTCACAACAGAGTGTTCCCATGGAGATGGTACCCAATATGTATTACACTTTCAGGGAAAATTTTACACAGAATTTTGATCTAATGAGATGCTTGCAGATTTACCCAGGAGGAAAACCTCTTGTCTGTCATGAGTGTGGGAAGAGCTTCAGCCAGAGTCTTCATCTTCTGGAACACCAGAGAATCCATACTGGTGAGAAACCTTACAAGTGTAATGAGTGTGGGAAGACCTTCAGCCACCGGTCATCCCTTCTCACACATCAGAGAATCCACACTGGGGAGAAGCCATACAAGTGTAATGAGTGTGCAAAAGCATTCAATAGTAGTTCCACCCTCATCAAACATCTGAGAGTACACACAGGAGAGAAGCCCTACCGCTGCAGGGAGTGTGGGAAGGCCTTTAGCCAGTGTTCCACGCTCACTGTACACCAGAGGATCCACACTGGAGAGAAGCTCTATAAATGTGCTGAATGTGAGAAGGCCTTCAACTGTAGAGCAAAGCTTCATAGGCATCAAAGAATCCACACAGGCGAGAAACCTTATAAATGTAATGAGTGTGGGAAAGGTTACAGCCAGTTTCCATCCCTCGTGGAACACCAGAGACTCCATTCTAGAGAACAGCTGTGCCAGTGTTTGGAGTGTGGGAGAACCTTCACACGCATCTCCACATTTATTGAACATCAGCGAATCCATACTGGACAGAAACCCCACCAGTGTAATGAATGCGGGAAAACCTTCAACCAGTATTCATCATTTAATGAGCATCGGAAAATCCATACTGGGGAAAAGCTTTACACGTGTCAAGAATGTGGTAAAGCCTTTGGCTGCAAATCCAACCTTTATAGGCATCAGAGAATCCACACTGGAGAGAAACCCTATCAGTGCAACCAGTGTGGAAAGGCGTTCAGCCAGTATTCGTTCCTAACTGAGCATGAGAGAATCCATACTGGAGAGAAACTCTATAAGTGTATGGAATGTGGGAAAGCCTATAGTTACAGATCAAACCTTTGTAGACACAAAAAAGTCCACAATAAAGAGAGACTCTACAAATGGAAGGAATATGGGAAACAGTTCATCTATGGCTCCTCTTTTACTCAGTATCAGAAATTTCTGAGAGGAGACAACCTGTGAGCTTTATCTCTCTAATAATCCAAGACTTCTCACTAGATAGTGGTCAGCGCAATAGTAAATACAGCACAAATTCCTAATAGATTCAATCCTTTTTACTTCTACAGGAAAAAAAGCTAGTTAATACTAAGATCAGTTTATCAGTAAAAATATGAAGAGCACTGATGTCAAATTTTATAAGCACTATTAAATTCTAAAGACAGTTTTTAAATTCATAGAAAAAGCATGAAAGACCTCACTTTGTAGAAAAGTAAATAGTTGGATGTGTTTTACTTCAGACTCTAAACTCTAAGAGCGAGCTTCAATATGTGAATTTTATGAGTAGTCACTGAATTAATAATGTGAATAAATGTGGGGCCTCATTTCCTAAATTGGCAGGCTGACTTAGGAAGTGCTCCTTTTTCACATAGAGATGATAAAGATGCAAAAGAGTTCTTTACATGGCTGTGTGATAAGCACCCTATAAGCGATATCTACGCACACACGTATATACATATACAGTCATGTGTCAGTTGGTGGAGATGATGCTTAGAAAGGTTTCAGTGGGCACTATGAGCATTGTGCAGAAATGCTCAAACGTGCATTTGGATGGTCTAGGTCATCACTACGCATGGCCTCTCGATGCCACCAAGAGGTGTGGCAAACAGAATGTGGGGCTGCTGCCCGTGAAATGCAGTATAGTGTTTTGTAGTAAGCTTTTTCTGGTATGTAGAAGACGTGCTCTACAATAATCATAAAAATGTAGTATAGTAGATATACCAGTAACAGTTGTTTATTATCATTCTCAAGTGTCGTGTGCTGTGCTTTTACCTGACTGGCATCACAGCAGGTCTGTACCAGCATTACCACAAATGCGTGATGCGCTGTACTGAGACATTGTGACAGCTGTGCCATGCCTGTGATGTCACTAGACAATGGGGATTTTTCAGTTCCATCACTGACCAAAACATCGTTATATGGGACATGATTGCACACATACATGCATATATGTGTATGTGTACATACATGTACACAGAGCTGTTTAAAAAATGCTCACAAGTCCTTGATTCAAAAATAGAGAAATTTGTAATTTAGTTTTTAAAATTAAAATTTTACCCACAGGGAGTCTCTTCCTTTTGCTTTCCTATATTATTTCTTAACTTGATGTAGTCCTGTATAGCTGAATAGTCTTACAGTATTAGAGAAGTGAAGTAAAGGAAGTGGAAAGACTCTTGCAAATACTTTGTCATCTGTTGCAGAAGGTAAATATTTGATAGAATAGACTATATATACACCTGGTAGTTCATTAGAGCCAAGAGAGTTTTAGTTTAATTGTAGCCTTTCATTTTATTAGTGAAATTGAGTTCAGTTACAGAATCGTCTTTAGCTCTGGTGTTCTGTGATAGTTACAGGTTTATTTCCACTGTCACATCTCAAGAGCACTATTTGTTTTGTAACCTGGTTAGCTTCAATTGCAGTAGCTTAACCAGTTATCATTTCATCTTTGAGGGTTCCCTCACTTTTATCTCAGTTGACTTACAGTCATATTCCTTTTTCTTACAGGTCTCTTGACTACCTGTGCTCATAACAACTACTCAAATCCTCAAACCTAGCTAAGACCCAGATGGTGTAGTTGCTTTAAGGCATTTCCCATTTATAAAGCTGCCTTTCAAATTACACATCTTTTAAGAATTCTTATATGTAAGGTTATTTGTTGATATTTTATTATTAAACCTGTTTATCACTTTAACATTTATCTCCCCACACATGCTTGCTTCCTTCAATTCTGTATTTGACTTTCATGGTATTTAGAATATTCTAATACAATTAGGTAGGCCCTTCTGTTTGAGAAAAGCTTTAGAATTAAACTCAAGCATTCAACATAAAATATTTCTTATTGATTTGTTTAAGCTTCAGAATATGTGGTACTTCTGTTCATGAACTTTATTTTACAATTTGGGGGAAGATGGCTGTGCTTTGTTTGTCACCTGAAGGGAAGTTTATTAGGGAAGTAAAATTTTGTCAAACGCTTTTGATTGAGAACAGAATTGTTTGTGAACAGAAACATTTGTGAACTGAGCTATCATTTTATATATTTAAGTATACTTACAAGGAAAATTAAGCCTTTTTTCTGTGTGTGTGTGTGTGTGTGTGTGTGTGTGTGTGTGTGTGTGTGTAGGGGGAGTACTGGGGGTTAAACCCAGGGCTTTTGCCCTGCACTAAATCTCCAGCCCTTTTTATTTGATACAAGGTTTCACTTAAGCTGTCCAGCCCTTTTTATTTGATACAAGGTCTCACTTAAGGCCTCCTTAAGCTGTCCAGGCTGGGCTTTGACCTATGATCTTCCCACCTCAGCCTCTTAGGAGTGCTGGAGTTACAGGTTTGTGCCACCATACCCAGCAGAAAATGAGACTTTTAAAGAGATCTCAATACTTAACATTGTATGCAATGACAGTGAGCCTTCTTAGGACCCAAATTTTGGTTTCTAAATGCCATTCCCCACTAGAGAGGAATGCTGGCTCTTTGAAGAAATGGAGCAGGGGATGTGTAACATGCCAGAAAAAGAAAAAAGCAAGATAGCATTTGGCACTACTGAGTTAATGTCAGAAGACAGGTGCACATCACTATGTAGACACAGGTATGTATGTGTTCCCACTGGCAAATTTAGGACAATTTTTTCAAAATCACTATAATTGGTTGTAATACATCAAGAAGGAAAACGAAGCTCATAGTGATGAAAACAGACAAAAAAGAAAGCTCTGTAAGATAATTTGAAGAATGCTATCTTTCAAACGTGCACTTAATCATAGATTTAGAAAGATTATTTCACAACCCTTAATGTAATTAAATCTGGAAAATAATGGTAAAACTCATAAGGTAAAAAAATTAACATTCTTGATGTTAAAAGATCAGAGATAACAATTGTGAAAGATTTGGTTTTATACTGAGATCACCTAACCAAGTTTCACTGTTTATGTGAAAAGCTGACATGTAGCTTCTGATGAGATGCAAAGTGAAGCACACAGAAGTATATGGTATATTGCCAAAATGTTTCATGGGAATCTAGTTAAATCTATCTAGAGTTATCTTCCTAGTTGCGAGAAATACCAAACAATAGAGAAATAAGTCTGAGTAAACAACTTATTCTGGGCTTTTCAGAAAATCATATACTAAAAATGACAAGTGGTCTCTTAGATAAGACACGAGATGACCAAATATCAGGAGTGATCCTTTATTAGCATCTGACCCAGAAAAAAATAAAACAGTTACCAGAAATATTGGGGAAAATACCAGGATAGGGTATTAGATAATATATTGTGTTTAATTTTCTTAGAAATGATATTGAAAGTATAATGTCATTAGTAGATGCATGCAAAAGTTTGAAAAGTCAATATGTCTGCTAGATATTTTCAAATATGTAAAATATTGGTCTAGTTGTCAAACCTTTTTGTAGTAGATATAGAAATATTCATTGGGCATCCTTTAAACTTGTCTGTATGCTAACTTTTAATAAAAATTGAGGCAAAAGTGATTGGATTAAGTGATGAATATGCCAGACAAAATTTTCCCTCTGTACTCAAGAGGATTCCAGTTTGAGAGTTTATCTTCTAGGTACTGACTCCACCTTCTCCCTTCCACTGAATATAACTAATGCTTGGGACAGCTGTCTGGGCACCCTGAGAATTCATAATACCAAATAGATTTGGTAAAGGAAATCACAATTTGAAATAAGACTGTGTAGCACTCCTGGGCATTCCTGTGATGAGGCTAGTGGCAGCTGACCAAGCATCTGCACCTCTGAGAGGGGAATCTTTATCTCTGGTCCAAGGAACTGTGGGTTAAAGAATGAGAGGATCTCCACTGCTTTACCTCTTTCACTGTCTTCCTGCTACTTGGACCTGAAGGTGGATGCATCCGTGAAATATGAACCAAAGAGGAAAACGTACAGCTTGCTATTCCTAACTAGATGAGGACGATGAAGACTTGGGTGCTAAGAGTATCAGGTGGTCATGCAATGGCAAGCAGAAACACTGAAGCAACACCCAGGATTTGTGTTTGTTTATGTTGATGGACACTAATCAGGATCATTTACAGAATGCCCTAATCTCTGGTGGTCTAGGGCTTATGTGGGATAAGCAAGCAGAAAGCACAGAGGCAGAATGGCTTGTCAATTGGGGATTGGTTCATACAGTGTGTATCATAGTGACCAGCAATGCATCACAATGACCAGCTGTTTCTAAGAGACAGGAGCAACAGGAACTATCACCTGAGCAATGAAGAAACTGAGGTATAATGTCTGGAGGGGCCATTTTCTGTTACATTTTCCCCTTTTAGTTTCCTTGGCAAATCTTTGCTGGACATATTATCCGTGATCTTCTGAGACAAGGCCCAACTAGAAGCAGTAACATTAGGGTTGTTAGTGGTCTTAGTCAAGGTCCCCAGGATTGTGTTATTACAGAGTTTTCCCCTAAGTTGCTTTTTAGAAAGAGACGTAATTTAGGCCTGTCTATTCTGTAACATTATTCTGGCAAGGTAGTAAGGGAGTTAATCTAGGGAAGTGTCCAATGTGCCTTGGATGCTCATCAAATCTTGGTCAAGTGTTTGATTGATTGTTCTTTTCTCTTGGAGCAAACATCCACAGAGTTTAAGGTGAAAACCACAGCTAGGAGCGGGTAGGGAAGCAAGGACTGGGGGAAGCAGCCTGAAACACAAAAATCAAGAGGAATAGGTATGGGACAATCTTGTGAATGATGTCCTGAGGCTTCAGCCATATGTGGACTGGTCAGCATTCTCTTCAGAGTGAGTCTCAGAGGAGCTGCCCAGATAAATTCTGCAGTTTATCTAAGGCTGGATTTCTGAAATTTATGGAGGTAGTTAATATGTACCAGGTATGTATTACAAGCTGTTTTTTCACTTTTCTAGAGCTTTGTGGCCAGTATGCCGTATGTAGTTTACAAATGCAGGTCCATTGTTGCTGCCAGTGGTCAAGGGTAGGCCATATCTAGGGATGATTTTTTTATAGAAGGACCCTATAAACTTCTGTTGTCTTTTCAGTGAGGGTAGGGAATGGGAGGTCAGGGCTGGTGACACAGACACAAGCCTGAGCTGACTGCAGGGATATGGTGCCAGCACAGTGGCTTGAGCTTGCAGCATATACAATGGGGGTAGGCCTGGTGGCTGGGGTGGTGTGTCAGTCAGTTGGATCCCTGGAGAGGGCTTAGGCCACTGGACCAGATTATTTTGCATTGGTGGCAGGTTTTCCAAACAGCAGTGGGAAGCAGTAGCTGGAGAGCTTTGGCCAAAATAGCTTTGTCCAAGGTGACCACAGCATATCTAGGCTGTTCTAGCAGAGCTACTTCCATCTGTAAAAAGGGCATACTCAGCATTTGTCAGGTGGGGTTACTCTTTAAGTCTGATCAGCTTAAGAACAGTTTATCTGACAGTGCCAGGCAGTCATGGTCTGTTGGGCTCAGCTCTGTAAGAGTCCTTGGTACTGGGTGAGGTCCAGCATATCATGTGGCACCTGGACAGTTAGGTCTTGGCCAAAGGTGAGCTTGTCAGCTTTCTTGATCAGAAGGACAGTGGCGATTAGAGTGTGGAGGCAAAGGGGGAGGCAGCCCTTAGCCATTGGATGCAAGTATTTGTACAGGTAGGCCACTGGGTGCTCCCAGGGATGGTAGCCTGAGTAACCATCATTGTTTTTGTGAACTCAAGGATCCAGATTTTATAGAAGCCAGCGGTGCTAGGAAATTTGCAGAGTTTCTTGTAACCAGTTTCTGCCAGATATTATAGCAGAACTTTTGTGTCTCTCCAGCAGGCAGCTTGAGTGTCATTAATCAGAAGTGTTTTTTTAAAGAGGAAACAAGTTTTTGAACCTCTGGAGGTTGAGTCCAGGTCAGTTGGCTTTTGAATTCAGAACTGGGGTCTTTTCATTTAAAGGTGAAGAAGGGCTGGCTGACAGGAGCCAATTGAAGGCAGAAGAAGGCGTTCTTTAGGTCCAGGCATGTGTACCAGCAGGATGTGGGTGGCAGAAAACTGAGGCAACATATACGGAGGGCGATCACAGCAACACTGGCAGCTCAGAGATCTTGAACTGGCTTTACAGGCGGGAGAGGTGTATTTTAGCAGTTTGACAGTCTATCAACATTTTTCAGTTTTGAAACCTCTGGATGTGTGGTTGAATTTCTAGTTGAGTCTCTGGTGGCATAGGATACTGCTTGATGCAGGTGGGGGTTGCCCTGGGATGGGGTTTCACCATCAGAGGCAGGTGGTAGATGGCTCAATCTCAGGGCCCAGGGACAGTGACAGAAGTGTGGAGCTGGAAGGGACAGAGAAACAGACCATCTCAGAGCAGCCAGATCTGTTGTTAGAGCCTCCCTGAAAATGGAGAGTTCCCAAGCCCTTGTGGCAATTGAGTAACAGTCCAACAAGGGTGCATGGTTTGGAACTGCAGAACCTACGGTGATGACTACATTGTTAACATCATGGAGATCTTGCCCAAGGTGATTAGCAGTCTATCAGGCTGATGTGTGGCTGGATGCCTGTTTGTGTTTCCCATGACACCTGACAGCAACAAGTCTTTAGTTTATACCTCTGGGAAGAGAGTTTTTAGAATTTCAGGGTTGCGGTTATCTGTCTCCGGCTGATGCGGGTGTTGTCTTCCTCTCGGAGAATAGTCAGAGTGGAAAGTGCAGCGTTAAACAAGAAGGAGGCTGGCTGGCTTAGTGCAAAGGAGACGGTCACTTCTAACTTGAAGAGAAGGTCTCTTCCCAGAAGCGATGTGGGGACTGGTTCATACAGGAGATGTCCTCCCAGGCTACAAGTTTGTGTCTGGCAGAAGGGGTGAGAGGCAAGAGTCTTAGTTGCCCTGATGATGGTGCTATGGGCTCCCAGTGGCCAAGCTGAAGAAAGGAGCCTGGTGTGGTCTAGTTACCTCATCAGACTGATGAAAGCGTTGTCGTCTGATTCAGGTTGAAGCTTTTGAGAGTTCTTATTTTTTAAAATCTGACTTTTTTTACTGTCCATAGTCTGTATAACTCATAGCCAGAGGGTATGGTCGTACATCAGGTGCTTTTCTTTTATCAGGTTTCTAGGTAATGGTAGTTGATGGTCTTTTTGCCCCCCTTTCTGATGTGTTTGAGAAGTGCTCGACTAGGGTGTTTTAGGCAAGGCAACCATTGGAAAGGCCATGGCAGCTCATTCATCAGAGCTGACAGTCCAGTTTTCCTCAGTCAATATGTGGAACTTGGAATTGCTGACAGTCATCTCAGGTGGGTGTTAGATGATGCCATCTGACCAGGATAGGCATGTAAGCAGAAGGCTCTGGAGGGAGGGCCTCTGTGGCTGAATGCAGGCAGTGGCTAGCTGGCACCAGTTCAACTGGCTGGAAGTAGAGGAGTCAGGAGTGGGGGGTGGAACTGTTGGTAGCAGCTGCAATGGCTGATGAGGGTGCCAAGGTGGAATTCTTAGGAAAAACTGGCCTCTTTTTTTTCTTTGAGATGCAGGGGAAGTTTGGTTTTGTTTTTAATTCTGTAAAAGCCCTTTTTCCTGGAGTCAAGGACTGTGGGTTTTGGCAAATTAATTCCCATTTCTGGTCCCTACATGTGTGTTGTATACCTTTGAATGATGGTGCAACAGAGAAAGGATGGATGCCCCTGGCGGGGGGGACTTAGGTGAAACTTAGCCAACGAGGGTTCGAGGCCTCCTTTATGTCATATGTCGATTGCCACAGAACCGCAGGTGAGGACCCAATCAGCCACCATGACCAGTGCTTCCCAGTCTTGGTGCACAGATGGAGCAGCCTATTGCTTACACGGACCATTCCACTCACACATTCATTCAGCAGGCACTCAGAGGTTAAACATTCCAACCCCCTCCCCTTCGAAGATGGTCTTAACTAGCAAGACTTGATCAAGCTCTTCTGCTTGAACTGAGCAGGACTGACAGACTGACTAATTGAGGTGCCCCTGGGTGGTCTTACGGGAATCAAGCAGCAGACAGACGGCATCCTCCTTCCTTTGGGGTCTGATGTGAGCCGCTTGAGCAGGGAGCCAGGAATCCTCCTCCAGACCTCTGAGGGGACTCAAGAAATCTCTAGGGTGCACCTTTCTGTCGGGTCCTGGAGAGGTCATTGCTCTGTCTGCAAGGGCCACAACTGGTGACCAAAGAGGTCAGCATGGTCAGTCTTCCCAGCCAATGCACCAGACGCAACTGCATGCAGAAACACCAAAACAACACCCAGGATTTGAGGCAGATTTATTTATGTCAACAGGCACTGATCAGGGTCATTTCCAGAATATCGGCCCCGATCTGTGGTGGTCTAGGGCTTATATGAGGTAAGAAACCACAGAGGCAGCATGGCTTGTCAATTCGGGATTGGTTTGTACAATGTGCATCGTAGTGACCGGCTATGAATCACCAGCCATTTCTCAGAGATAGAAGCAGCTGGAACTGGAATAGGAAGTATTACCTGGGCAACTAAGAGACTGATGTATACTTAATTGGAGGGAGGCATTTTCTGTTACAGTCACAAAGAAAAAGAAAGTGACCTCATGAAGTTGTCCATGCAATCCTGGATTCACCTTGGATTTGTACATAGATGACCCTAATACAGTGAACAGTGGCCAAAAGGGGCATGTCCAAATAGCACTGCAAATGTTTATAGAAAACCACTGACAGAACTACACCTCACAAGAGGTGGATTGGAACTTTCACAAAAATAGGTAAATTCCTGAGTAGGAAAAGCTCAACATTTTCCAGGAGAATTAAATACTCATAGTTTCATAATACACCAAATATCCAGAATTCAATGCAGAAGGAGATAAAATACATAAATTAGGAAATTATCAAACATTGATTTGGGAGAAGACCACAGACACTGACTCTAAGACGATACCTGCTGGATTTATGAGGTGTTATTTTCATGTGTTTTTACATTTTAACAGAAGAGGTACAGTTCAATACATTTATACGATGTAAAATGTTCAGGTTATGGCATGTCTATTGCCTCAGACGCATTATTTTGGGAACATTCAAAGTCCTCTTTACTAGCCACGTTGAGATTATAATTAATTGTTGCCAACTATAGATATCTTCCTGTGCTACAGGATTTTAGGACGGACATTATTCCTCCTGTTCAGCTACACACTAAGACTTTAGATTTCCAGAAGTGCTTCAGAAAGTATGACTAAGAAATGAACGAGAACGTCAGATTTTCAGTAGGAAACTGAATATAAAAAGAAACCAAATGAAATATTTTAGAATGAAAACTAAAAACATCAAAAGTAGTACAAGAACTCGAATGGAGATGATGAGTCAGTAAACTTTGACTGATATATAGCTGAACAAGAAGGAAAAAAATGAGTGTATGACAATATCAGTGTTTATTGTCTCCCTGAAATTCAAATTTAACTTGCTGTCTACTGTTTGTGGAAACCCTAATTGCAGGAGAGAAAGTGTTGTAATGAAGCATTAGTGGGGGGCCCTTGCTGAAGTCATGTCCTTCAAGCGTCAGCTCCTTGGGGTGCCTCTTGCACTCCACAGGGTCCTGACTGGGCAGCCACACTCAGTGCCCCTTAGCAGATCCTGGGGTCCCCCACTCCTCAGGTTGCCTTGTGAAGGCAATGCATCATTTCCTTCTGCCCAGGTTTAGCTAGGGATGGGGACAAGTGTAGTAAAGCTAACAAACAAACAAAGTCATGGTTTGCAAAAACACAGACATTTTTAATTTTAATAAGTTATAAAAGTAGCATTTCAAATTTTACTATACAGAACAAAAATGTATTGGTGGCAGTTATCAGTGAGATAAAAGTTTGTAATTTGAGTTCAGCACCTTGAGGGTCCTATATGGTGGCTACCTGTCATACAGGAGTAAATAGAGTCGTAAGGCTTCATCTGACAAAGACATTGCTACTGAGCACCATGATATACTCAAAACAGACAAGAAAAACCTCTAAATACAAACAAAGGCTTATACATGAAATTCCATGGATTTTCTAGAAGTGTATCAGAGGGCTAGATCCCCAAATCTAGCACTAATCTCTCTCCTCAAATGAGAAGTGACTCTCAGGTATCTCAGGGGACTTTCCAGGGATGTGCACAGTCGGGCTTCAGCACAGTGTTAGGAACATCAGCTAGAAGGCACCTGCCCCCCTCCCCAGTCCACAGCAGTGACTGTGAATGCTCGGAAGGGCATGCAAGCCCATCCTCCACCTGGTCAGAGGAGACCTGCAGTTTCTCAGAGCCTGATGAAGCTGTGCTCCTTGGACGGGGAGACGACCAAGGGCCACCTCAGCTCTGGAGAACTCTGTGACTGCACGTGGGACTGTGGCCAGGTTGGACCTCAGCTGCCTGAGGGCACCTCTTTCTCAGGCAGAGCCCAGCCATCCAGGGAAGGCCCCACCTGTGGGCTCTGGGAGTGTAGCAGCCCCATTCCTTGGCCCCTAGGCTGGGTAACTGAGTAGCACCCATGGGCTAGCATTAACCCTGAATTTCCTCTGCATACTAGTATAGACCTGAGCAAGCAACACTTCATTCTCCAGCCCATAACTGATACCGGGTCTCTTGGATTCTGCATGTGAGGGCAAGCTTTAGGACCTGTTCCCGACTTACAGAGGCAGGCCTACAACATGCGCTCCACCACATCCCAGGAGAGATACTGGAAAAGATCCTCCAGTTTGGTTCTCCGGGAGACAGAGGCCAGGACAGCGTGGGGAAAGGGTAGGGAGTGCAACAGAGGAGAGGGAGGCTGGCTGGACCTGGTAGCAGCTGTCACCCCAGGTGGCGAGTAAGCGTGATCTCAGACACCCCCGCAGCTGTTCCTGCACTCTTCACTGTCCTCAGACCATCCACACAGACACGCTCACGCCCACACCCTCAGACAAGCACACTTACTAGCACCTCAAGACTCAAAAGAGGGTAGCCATCAGGGATCCTCCTGAACCTCAGCATTCTCATCAGTCTACTGGGGAGTTTGACGAGATGGAGTTCTCTGAGATCTATGACTGGTGAGAATACTGTCCCTGGACAAGAGAAGCTTCAGGGTTATGTGCCAGGCCAGGCCAGCAAGGAGCGAACATGCCCCTGGTCTTGCCGTTTTGGGGTGTCGGAATGCACATTTCTGAAATATCAGTGTAGCGAGGAGTACAGCTCAGGCACTCCACTCCCGCGGGCCCTCAGCCCTCCTTCCTATTTCCTCTCCCTTGCATCTCTGTTCACAGAGCATCAGTCACGAGCCGAGAACCCAGGTTCTTCAAAGTTTTGGAAGGGCAAAAGGGAGCACGGGCCTTTGCCCTTCGCAGCCGTGTGCCACCGGGACCGTGTCTGCAGGTCCCCACTGAGTGTGGAGCCTGCTAAGGCAGCGAGGCAGGGCTGGCAAGGGAGAGAAGGGGGAGCCTGCCCGGGCGGAGCGGGTACTCAGGAGCAAACCGAGCCCACAGAGCCCAGCATCACAGCTCCCCGGGGCAGAGGGAGACCGGACTGGAGCACAGCCTTGCTCACCCTCCGGCTCGGGAGGGGCGCGGAGGCCCCAGAGTGAGGGGGCAGCGGGTGCAGCCGCGGTTGCTCAGGAAGAGAGTGCAGTGTCTTCTCCACTGCCCTTGCCTCCCGCCTGCAGCCTGTCACCAGTCACAGGGGTCCCACAGCCTCCGGGGAAGTGGACAGAGCCGCACAACCCAACCCAAAGGAGACAGGCGCTAAGCAGCGTGAGCACCAGCAGGTCAGGTGAGCTTTCTGAAGTCCTAATTCTTTGTCGTGACTGTGCTGATGCTGATGACTGACAGAGGCTGCAGCTAGTGCATCTAGAAGCTAAAAGTACTAAAAGTTCTTTGAGTGAATCTTTAAAGATTGAGAATTTTCTTGGGAAAATCTAAACACTGTCTGGCAAGCTGGGACTGAGGCAAATGGGAGACGCGCCCAGAATTCACAGCGGCAGCGATGGATGGAGCAGACACAGCTCTAAATGGAGGTGGGCCTCAGGTGGGTGGCAGTGCCTAACTGGCCTCTACGCCTATCCTCACTTCTTGCCTGGCCCCTGAAGGCGTGTGTGCCCCTGGCTTCCATCTCACTGCTCCTGTTGGCCATGGCCCCCCTATTACATGAACCCCACCCTTCACATCTCCCAGGGGCTCGTGCCTCGCTGGCGTTAGCAGGACATAGCCTGCATCACCTCCAAGGTAAGGCCCCCTCCCCACCACTGCCCAGCCCCTTGGGCACCGTTCTCTCTCGGAGCCGTCCCTCTCGACACCCCACTCCAATGGAGGTGGCAGAACCTCTGCCTTCCTGCCACCTCCACCCACACCCCGCTCCTCTCCATCCCACAGGGCTTAGGTCACCCCAGGACTGGCAACGCACATGCTCACCTGATCGCCACATATATATGTGTATATTTGCATCACCCCCCTTTTGTTTCCCAAAACTTTTGGAATCAGGAACTGACTTCATCTTCTTGACACAGGATTGGCTATCCCACGAAATATCTTTAGAAGCAAGAAAAAAAAAATGCTACTGATGCTATCTTTCCACTTTATTAGAACTTCCCGAGCGTCTCTTTCTTCCGCATGGCATCAATGAGCGCCTGGATCCTTTGGTTCCTGGTCTTTTCATACGGACTCGGTCGTCGGGGGATTAAGTTGGGCGGCTGGGCTTCATCATCCAGGGCCTGGATTTTGTAGGGCACGTCTACGGCGTTGGCTTCCGGGTGGTCCTCTGTGGCGTTGGTGATGGAGGCATTGACAGGGACCTCCAGCGGGGGTCCGGGTGAAGACTGCGCCTCCGCGGCTAGCGTGGGCCCCGGGAGTGTGGGCATGAACACGTCAATGTCGTTGTGCTTCCCGGGCAGAGGCTCTGCTTCGTCGTCGGCACCGGTGGCGTTTCGCAGGTTGCAGGACTTGCAGCAGAGCTTGTTGTAGCTTGGAATGGAGCAATAGCGAGACAAGACTTCCATCCTACAGAACATGGACTTGTCACCTTGGCAGTGGCCCTCTGAAAGAGAAAAGTGGGACAAATAACCGAAGGACGAGGTAAGGGGGACTCTGCTCCCCCACGGGGCACAGCTTGCTGGAAGAGGCAGTGAGAGAGCCTGGAGACAGCGCAAGGCAAGTGAGCTCACGCGGGAGGTGTGTGCGGCCTCTGGTCAGGGCGGCAGAGTGGCGTCCTCGGGACCCCGCCCAGGAGCTCGGCCACACAAGCTGCGAGCGGTGCTCCCCGCCTCCACGCGGGCCCCGCAGAAGCTGGGTTTCTCGGCCTCTCAAAGTTTGAGCAGCGAGGCCCGTCTGTTCTTATGGAGTGACTGCAAGCTCCACTCAAAGAGTGGCACCTCACGGGGTGTCCCTTATACCTCCTGCTCCCACCCCACAGGTCACCTCCACGTCCCTCCGCACTTCCTCCTGACCCTCAAGCATGTCTGTGTCCCTCCGGCTCCCCACCTCCGCTGGGAGCACTGGCTTTCCTCTCCGCTGCAGCAGAGTAGGAACTAGCTGCCTCCTTTCTTCTCGTCTGCATCCTAACCTCTCCAGGTAGAATGTTGCTCCTAACTGAAGCCGCGACCATGTGGGTCCTGCCTGGAGCCCTTGCTTTGCCCCCACATTGCCTTAGGGTGAAACCTGTCCTCCTTACCTGTCCAGCTTTACTCTGTTTTGTTTTGTTTTGTTTTGGTTTTGGTTTTTCTCCGGTACTGGGAACCGAACTCACGACCTTGCGCTTGCCAGGCAGGCGCTTTGCCGCTGAGCTAAATCCCCAGCCCTTGTCCAGCTTTACTCTGGACTGGGCCCCGCCCTGCACTGTGGGCCCCTGGCTACAGGGCCCTTGCACTGCCTGTGCTTCTGGTCTTCTCCAGCTGCTCCCTCATCTGTCAGCTTAGCCGAAATTCATCTTCTCAGCAGGCGTCTCCTGATTGCCTAGGAAGTGAGCCCTGGCCTGCTGTCTTCCAGGCCCTCACCTTCCCCACTTTCACACCAGCTGGCAAGTGCACATCTAACAGTCCGGAAAGGAGGCTGCTGCCCGACCTTGTCACCGCCAGGAAGCCCCAGAGGCAGAGCATGGGCTGTGCTGGGAGGCCCCGCAGCCCAGAGCCAAGCACAGTGAACAGAGGACGTGCAGCCATGGGAGGGCCAGTGTGAGCAGGGGAGACGTTCAAAACAGAAACGCTGGGTCTCAAGTCAGCAAAGCTCTGGCAAGAACCCATCAGGCCCTCATTGCCCGGCACAGACCCAGCCACGGCTCTGCACTTCCCAGTGGTCAAAATCAGGAGGAAATACTTGTGGCTTTGGGCCCCACAGTGTGAAGAAGACACGAACAGATCAGCTGCTCAGGAAAAGCGGGGGTCTTCCCAGCACTGAGACCGAGGGGCGTGTTCACGATGCAGAGCAGGAGGGCCTCACCCTGGGGAAACCAAACCCGAAGGGCCCGACCTGTGGCTTTCAGGGTTTATAAACTGGCAGAAGGCTTTGCTCAGGTAAACTTGCACACCAATGCCCGGTCTATGGAAGAGGTAGAATCAGAACTTGGGCACACAAAGCACTACTTGCTTCCTTCCCTGCCCTTACTCTGTCCTCCTCCTCTCTGCCCAGCTGAATGGCATAGAAACCACGGATCACAGCCATCCTGGGGTCACCAGGGCTTCCAGAAGAGCCAGTAATGGCTTCTGCCATACAAGGCTTGACAGGAAGATCTGGGAGCCTGGTGGGGGGCCTCTGCCCCATGGTCCCCTTCCTGTGTCTTTTCCTTCACACAAACAAGACTGCCATTAAACATTCATCTGTATCTCTCTTCACTCCCTCTCCTCACTCCCTCTCCTGTCCAGCTAGGGGCCCTGAAAATTGGCCATCACACTGATCTAATTACAGGGCTTGGGGGGCTATGGTCCTGGGCCAAGTCTGTCTCTCCACTTGGTTTTGTAGATAAAATTTTATTAGAACACAGCTGTTGTAATCTGGGCTTAGCACGTTCTCCAAAGGTCTGTGCTGAAGGCTCAGTCCCCAGCCTGTGGCATTATTGGGAAGTGCTGGGATCTTTAAAGGGCGGGGCCTCTCTGGAGGAAGTGAGGTCATGGGGCGTGGCCTTAGAGGGGACATTGGGCTGACTTCTTCTTATCTGTTTTTGCTTCCTGGCCACCATGAGGTAAACAGCCCTCCTGTATCACGTGTTCCTGCCAGGTCCCAAGGTAACAGGACCAAGTGACCATGGAAGCTGACTAGCAGCTATGTCCTTTTGCTTACTATCTACCAGAGTCGAGAAGCTCCAGAGGTGGACCAAATCTGTCTCGCCATCTGTTCTGTAAATGAAGTTTTGTGAAAATGTAGCCATGCCCATTCATTTCTTATCTTAGCTGCTTTCCCGCTGTAAAGCAGCGCTGAGTAGTTGTGATCAGGACTCTGTGGACTCCAATGCCTAAAGCAGTCACTCTCGGGCCCCCTGCAGTAGAAGGTGGCTGCCCTGGTGGAGGGCATGCCTGGAGCTGGGCTCCACACAGAGAAAGCACCCAGTAAGTACACTGAGTGCGTGGAGACAGCTCTGAGGACCGAGATCCCCTTCCAGGACACCTCCCTCCCCGCAGGTTTACATCTTCCGCCTGATTTCCTTTGAAGAGTGAGCTGCAATGCTCTCCGTTGTTAAACATTAAAATAAGCCAATGAATGAGTAGAGAAGGGGCAAAGTCAACGGTCAAGAGCTTGACTATGCTGGCATCAACCTAGAATATGTTCAGAATACAGTCAACTTCAGTATCTGCAGGTTCCACATCCTGGGATCTAACCAACCATGGGTCAAAAATATTTTTAAGAAGGTTGCATCTGAACTCAACATGCACAGCCTTTCTTCTTGTCATTATTCTCTGAGCATTTGAGGGTAACAAGTGTTCACATAGCAGTACATTCATTGTATTAGGTGCTAAGTCATCTAGAGTTGAGATGAGCACGTGAGAAGGTGTGCACAGTTACATGCAAACACTACATCATGTTATTACATAAGGGACTTGAGCATCTGGGAAGGTCCTGAAACCAGCCTCCCAAGGACAGCTGTAATCACTGCCGCTGTTCTTCAGCATACACCAGTGGGTGCATATTTTTTAAGTAGCATCACTAACCAGAAAGCCCTCTGAGATGAAGAGATGCACATTATACCTCCAAAGGGCTGAACAGTAGGTCCTGAAATCTGACTGGCAAAGGGTCTCCACCAAGAGAATAGTTTGGATTTTATAAATCTTGACCTTTTACCATTCTACAGCAGCAGCAAACTAGCAAGGCCTACTGGCTTCCGCAGAACAACTGTAAGCCACAGAAAGTAAATATGTTTTTCATAAACACGCCACCTGTGTGCCTCACCCACAGACTTGGCAGTCTTTAACACCATCTGGATTATGCCTTGCTTAATGGTTTCCTTTAAATGAACTCTTTTTTAAACTTGAATTTTATTTTAGAAGAAAACTTGATATGACTAGCATTCATAGATGCTGAGTGCAGTACATAAAAGTAGCCCTAAACACGATTATAAAAAATTTTAGTCTGGCATAGTGACCACATGCCTTGTGATCCAAGAACTCTGGGAGGCTGAGGCAGGATGATCCAGTGTGAACCCAGCCTGGGCAACTTAGGGACTTAGTGAGACCCTTTCTCAAAATAAAAAATAAATAAAGGGATGGGGGTAAAGCTTAGTGAAGGGCCTGGGTTCAATCTCCAGTACTATGCAAAAAAAGTCCTTTGAAGTAAATTTTAAAGTCAAATTCTAATACATTGAACAACGTGGTTTGGATCAAAAAAGTGTCCCCCAAAAGGTTCCTGTGTTCACAGGTGGGGCTTTCAGATGACTGACCGTGGGGTGCTGTATTCATCAGTGGATGAATTCACTGATGAGTTCATAGCTCCATGAGCTGCTAGGAGGTGCGCTGGGCTGGACAAAGGTCAGTGGCTGTGATCTGGAAGGGTGTATTCTTGTCCTGACCCCTCTCTCTTTCTTAGCTCTCTCCTTTACTAGAGATCTGTAAATGAAGTTTTGTGAAAATATAGCCATGCCCATTCATTTCTTATCTTTGCTGCTTTCCCACTGTAACAGCAGCGCTGAGTAGTTGTGATCGGGACTCTGTGGACTCCAATGCCTAAAGCAGTCACTCTCGGGCCCCCTGCAGTAGAAGGTGGCTGTCCTGGTGGAGGGCATGCCTGGAGCTGTCAGGAAGTGAGCAGCTTTCCTCAGCCACACCTTTCTGTATGATGGCTCCGCCTTGGAGCCAGTCAACCATGGACTGACTCCTCTGAAACCATAAGCCACAGTACATACAGTTATACCTTGGTACTTGTTGGCTTCAGAATACATCAAAGCCACACTCATCACATTTCAGTGAAGAAAAAAACTTTTTAGCATTTGTTGCCTGAGACAGTTTCACAACAGGTAGCAAACTGTGCAGGACCCACATATATCCATTGTTCCTGTCTTGTACTTTTGTACATTTTAAATGCCAGTCACAGGTTGCAAAAAAAATTAAGAGTGATACCACCAAGTCTGAATGGCTTATATTGGCCCCGAAAAGTGTGAAGGCTCAAGAATTTTTTGATTACATTATTTCTCATGGGGACAAATTCGTTGAGTCATGGTTGACTTTGGCACTTGTCACAAGTTCTGCAATAAATTAAAAATGAGTACCAAAGTGTGACCGTATTTGCTCCTCTAAGTTGTTTTCCTCAGTATCTGATTGCAGCAGCAGAAAGCTACCAATACCGAGCCATTCCTCTGCAAAGCTCTGAGTGGAAAGAAAGAAGTGTGTGAGAGATGCCAAAGACGGTACAAAGTCAGACTTTCTCTCTGTGAGCTCACTGAAAAGGGCAACGAGAATTAGGAAGGGCCCACGGGCAGGGGCTGCACATAGGCCCCGTTTGTGCCCTCGCGATCGTCTCCCAGCTCCCACACTCTACTCGGTAACAGGACATGGGTTCACTCAGTTCACCGCTCAAAAGGTCACGCAAGTCGCTTAAAGGGCGAGTACTGTGCACACGCCTCCCGTGTCTCCTGGTCACACCGCTTTTGCAGCAGCCTGGGGGGCCCCTTTGGAGCGGAATTACTCCTGCCCCGCCTCAGGGGCTGGACTCAGGGGGGTGCAGTACTGTCAGGCACAGCTGTCCCTGGCATCCCATCTTTCCTTTGAGTAATCACCAGTGCCCTGGGCAGCTGAACTCCGCCACCGCCTCAAGTGCGTCCCTGCGGACTGGGGCTGGGCCCTGCAACCCAAAGCCCAGCTCCCTGCTGCCGGGTGGCTCCCTGCCCTTCCTCGTGATGTCCTGTGCTTTCTCACTGCTCCCTGGCACAGGAAAGGGGTGAGAGAACTTCCCAGCTGCAGGGCATGGCACAAGTCCAGGTCGGGAGTCCCTGCTGAGTCCTACCCCTGGCACCTGTGCCACAGGGGCACCTCTCCCTCCCTGAAGGCTGGGACCGCGCCAGGCATCAGGGCAGTGACCGATGGTGGCCCTCCTCCTGACTGCCAGACATCCCTACGAGCAGAAAGCCTGGGCACTCCTGTGCAGTTCTTATCTACCACTAGTCACTCAAAACCTCAAAACCGCGGCCGAAGGCTGTTGTCAGGTCTTAAAAATGCCTGGGTGTGTGTCTGGGCGGCCCTAAGAATCTACACAGGGCAGAGGGAGAGGGGAGGAAAGACATTTGAGTCAGAAACAAGGTAGAGCCACAGGACGAACCTGCAACCCCGCAGCACTGCCCGCCCTGCAGGTGAAGAGAGGAGCCGTTAGCTTGCCACACCCAAGCACCCGGTTTCACTGAATTTTTATTGAGTTTATTGATGGGATGCATGACAGATCTTTCCATCATTAGTAAGAATAAAGGTCATTTTCACAGTCACTTTGGCACACGCTAACATGGTCTCATTAGAAAAGAAAACAGGAAAGCAACGACAATGGAACCTATATAATACGTCATTAAATACATACAAAACACTAATAAAATATCCCTGATAAACCAAAGTGCATATAGACAGAGAGCACAACGCCCAGGACCGTACCGCACCTCCGCGTCACGCAGGTCGCTCACACTGCCTTGTCAAAGTTGGAAGTTAACAGTCGTGAGGAGTAGTATGCAGTTACACACTTGTTATTTACATAACAGTAACTAGTGCCAGAGGAGGGTGGCTCAGCTGCGGGGCCAGCGAGGACGTGTTATTAACAGATGAAGCGGCCGGCAGGTGGGGCTGGTGGGCGGCAGGGCCGGAGTGCTACATTGGTCACGGCTCAGAACCTAGGTGTGCCACCATCTGGGTGTAAGGCTGCCCTGCTGGAGCCCGCTGGGGTCTCCATGCAACAGTCAGCGCCAAAGGGCCCGGTGGGCGTCCCTCTCCTCAGCGGCAGGTGAGCGGGCGCACCTCCGTCTCCAGGACAGACCACCGTGAGCAGAAGGGGCAAGGTCAGCTGGGTTTGGGAACATTCCCCTTGGCAAAGGTGGGTAAGTTGGACGGCACCCCCTAGACCTCCAGTGTCTGCCTCCTACAGGACCAGATCCCCCCTCCAAGGCTGGAGCAAGCTGCCAATTCTGTTACCTTTCAACTTTAAGGCATTTTCTACATAGTTTTTCTAAGCAAAAAAGCAATAAAAATTGAGGTAATTCTGTAGTTGTTCACACTGGTAGGTGAGGCACATCCATATCAGATAATCAATCAATCAATCAGTCAATCATCAGTCAATTAACAAATCACCCTCTCACGCTCTCCACCCTGTGGATGGGGTCATATGCACACAATGAGAAAAGGCCATTGGAGCAAAAGGACAGAGAATGACAGTGGTGGTGTGCCCGCAGCGTCCCACCAAGGAACACCCCCCTTCCGCGTGACCGAACCCCCGAGAGGACAGGGGACAGGGCCCGGGCTGTGTAGTTGGGTGCAAAGGCCAGACGGAAGCAGGCCGTGGTTTCACGAGTCAGGAGGACACACTCAGCAAAGGGTGAGCAGCAGCAGCAACAGCAGTGGCAGCCGGGGAGCCCCTGACACCACCGGAAACTTGGGGTCCAGTTGCCCAGCATGGCAACACAAAAACTCGCACCCAGAGGCCCCTCCGGCCTCGCCTCCGTGGTGGGCGGCTGGGAAAGGGGACGGGGCAGACCTCCAGCCTGCAGCTTCAGCCGGACCGACGTGGCCTGCGAGCCGTCACCATGGCGAAGTGGTCGCATTCACACTTTAGCCTCAGGCCCCTCCAGCACCACGACAGATCTTTGCCCCTTTACAAGCTATCGCCAACTGGGTCCCAGCCCCTGGAAGAGGCCAGGCCTCCTTGAGGCCGGCCCTTGCTCAAGGCCAGGCGGCGCAAGCTCCAGAGGAGACGGACGCCGAGCACAAGGCCCGGGAGAAAACAGATTTCAATCAAGAGAGAGCGCTCAGCGAGAGTCAGGGAAGCTTTCCATAGACAGAGAGGAGGGGAGCCCAAGGCAAGCTCCACAGGGCGCAGGGCATGCACTGGAGGGCAGAGGCAGAGTTATAAACAGGTCGGTTACTTGAGATCTTCTGGACTGGCGAGTCGGGGTCCGGGCGGGACAGCCACTGAACCACGTAGCTCTTCTTGGAAGGGTCCGAGGTGTTTCCTGGAGGGCAGGCAGAGGGAGAGAGGTGGCTGCCATCTGGGGCCACACACGCCAGGCACAGCCGCTCTGCTCCCAGCATCCCGGGACAGGGACAACAGACAGGCCTGACCCTGCCCGAGGCACTCAAGGCCTTCCCTCGGGAGAGCAGGTCCCACCTCCTACCTCTCTCTGCCCATTGTCCTGGGCCTCACTGACCCCTGCAAAGGCCCTGCCGCTCCTATCTAAGCTCTGCTTTTTCCTCTGCACCCCACCCGGCTCTCCCCTCTTCCCCGCCCCGGCCTCAAGCTCTGAGCTGAAGAATCACCAGGCCAGAGTGGCACAGCGGCAATGAGAATCCCTGGCACCACCCACCCTGCTGAGGCCAGTGCCCCGCACCCTGCCGCATGCCCTCCTCTGTGGAGGGTGCCCTGCTGGGCAGAGGCGTCTGAGCCGCTACGGGGACCAAAGGAAGTGACTCAGGACCACCCTGGGCAGGCGTCTGCCGTGCTCCACACAGGCAGCACCCGCTGTGCACACAGCGCCCGTCGAGCAGACACCCCAGCCACCACGGGCCCCCCTACTCACGCAGGCTTGCTTACGGTCTGGGCGTGGTGCCCCTCACTCACACAAGCCCCGGCACCTGCTGGACGGCGAGCCTGCTGTGTGCAGGGCACAGCCTCAGCTGACAGAGGGCAGGGCGGTCGGAGGCAGCACTGCCTGCTTGGAGCTGGCCGGGACATCTGGGCAGCGGCATCAGTGCCCTCCACTTCCCGCCCGGGGAAGGACCGAGCCCTGCACCAAGTGCTCAGCCTCTCCTACGAGACCACGGATGCGGAGCCCAGCCAGTTTGGGGGGTGCCGAATTTCCCTGCACCGACCCCCTCCTCCCCTGGCTCTGGGGCTAGAGACAGCAGAGAGCTTACGGGGACAGAGACCGAGCCTGCAGACCCTCGCCGTCTCAGGCCGCTCCTCCCGGCAGATGCCGAAGCTGTCATCCGCTGTGCGGCAGAGCACGGGCCGCTCCTGGGTGCCGTTGCCGCAGGTCACGGAGCACTGCGGGGGGCAGAGTTCCCGGTGAGCGTCGCCTCCTGCACGGGTCCTGCCTGGACGAGGCAGAAGCCCGAGCCCCCGTGTGTGTAAGCGGTGGCGCGGGACATGGTGCCCACCACTGGCCTCCTGGGGCTGAGGGAGAGGCCGCGCCATCTCCTGTGCCCTTCTGAGGGCAGTGCGCTCAGCCAGCAGGAGGCCTGGGCCCCCGCCTTGCTGTGTTGTGTGTGGTCTGCGTGTGTCGCCGCAGGTTCACAGTGGGGTAGTGGGAGGGGCCGTGGGACCTCCATGAGGTGTGTGGCTGATCTCCCCGCCCCAGGGAGGGCTCTGGACACCCAGCGCTGCCGTGCAGCCCGCTGGTAACAGCTTGGTGGTAACGCCTCGAGGGTGTGGTGGCATGTCTCCGCTGGGAGAATTCGGGCTCCCTCCTGGCTGCACTGGCCGGGTGAGGTCACCTGGAAGGCTGCACTACTTTCCTCTGGATGTCCTCCCTTCTGTGTGCTGACTCTACCGTCTCCTTTCACCGTTGCAAACTCTCAGTGTGTGTCCCACTTCTGAGTCCTTCAGGCGTCCCTGAGCCTAGGGTGGGACCAGGCTGCCAGCGCCACGTCAGCTTGCGTGGCCTTGGCTCGTGCTCAGGCCCCGCCTCCTGCGCAATCCTCCAACCCTGCGCCCACCCTCACCCCTCTGTCCAGTCTGGCCCTGCTCCTCCCGCTTCCTGTGGCTTGGCTGGGCATCTAGATGTACCTGCATCCTCCGAGATGAGAGGTCTCCAAGACCTCAGTCGCCTGGGCTCACCCTGCCCAGCAGCAGAGCAGCTATGCCTGGCGTGTGTGGCCCCAGCATGGCAGCCACCCTGCTGTGTTCATCAGCCGGACCCCGACCACTGGTGCCCACAGTACCCCAAAACCCAGGAGCTGCAGCCCAGTGCAGGAGTTGTGTCCCAGCCCATGGGCCCAACTGGAACGCCCTGGCCACCTCAGTCTCACCCAGGCTCACTTGGGGGCCAAGGTCTGGGGCCAGGGGACAGCTTACCTGGGACCAGGACCCGGCCTGCCACCGACCCGGGCAGAGCTCGCGGTTGCAGGCCCGGCGGCTCTCGGGCCGGTTGTCATTGCAGTGTTTGGTGTGTACGGAGCGCGTGGTGTTGTTGTGCAGAGGCTGGACGCAGCGCACGGCGCGCACCTGCATGCCCGTCCGCCCACAGCTCTGGCTGCAGGGCTCCCACTCGCCCGTGACCCACCTGTCGGGGCAGAGTGGCACACGGTCAGTCCCTGGTTGCCCTGCAGAGCCACCCTGGAGAGCCTCGGTGCCCTTCCCACCACCCGGGTGAGTGAGAGGGTGGAGTGAGGCAGCCTGCTCCGCTCTGCAGGGAAAGCTTCTGACCTCACAGAGGTGCTGGCAGCGTCGGTTTGAGGAAGGGGAGCTAAGATTCGCGTAACCCCACACACGACCGTGGAGGGGAGGGCACAGCTTGGAGGGCCTAAAGCCTGCAGTACACCATCGGCTTTCTGTCCCTTCTCAGGCTCCTGCGTTCTAGCCTCCCTTCTGGGGCTGAGCTCAACAGCAGCGAGGACCCCTCATCCCTGTCCCTGTGTTTTGCCCACCAGCCTGTGCACCAGCCAGGCAGGAACCTGGGCCCAGAAATGCAGTCTCAGGGAACCGCAGGGCCTGTGGATCAAGGAAATGCCCACCATACACTGGAGCCCCAGGGCCTTGGCCTCAGTTTCCCAGTTGGGTAACACCATTTGCTGTCACTTCTAACATGCACGTCACACCAGCTCAGCAGGTCTGAGGCTCCACCTGCAGCATCTCAGGCTCCGCAGAACTCGGTAGGCGAGGAGAACACATCAGGGGCTCAGATGATGCCTGGCCCAAGCCTGCCCGGAGCACTGGTCCCACCCCTCCCTGCATGCGGCGCCCGTGGTATCCGGCCTCTCCCCGAGTGGGACCCTGCGCGGGGACCCCGCACACTCACACGGGCTGGGAGCACTCCTGTGGGTTGCAAGTGCGGCGGATGGCTTTGGGCTTCGCCAGGGCGTTGCAGAAGGCCCGGTGCACCATCTTGTGGTCCAGCCTCCGGCGGCAGCCGTACTTGGTAAACTGTGACCCTGGAGACAGAGAGCGCGGTGGGGCTCACGGGGGTGGCGGGACCCCCAAGGAGACTCGGAGGGGTGGGCTCCACCAGCGGAGCCAGTCCCGCTCCACCCTGTACTGCATCCCCAAGGTGCATGGCATCACCCAGTGCCCTAGGCCAAAGGAAGCCAAGAGGGCCAGGGAGCAGCTGCCTTTGCACCTCACTGGCTTCTGCCCGGCCCCTTCCTGACTTCCTGGGCCACAGGGCCGTCTGTCTCCCTTCCATCACTTAAGTCACAGGCTCCACCTCAACTCACTACACAGGGAGCCTGGCAGGCCTCGTCAGCACAGGGCACACGCCCTGCACCGGTCCCACAGTAAGCTCAGCGGGTGACACTCTTCCCCTGCCATGCGGGAACGTCTGAGACATTTTTGTTTGTCACAGCTGGGCTTGGATGTGTTACTGGCACCTAGTGCGTAGAAGCAGGAAGCGGCTCAGCATCCTACAGTGCCCCACAATACGGAATAATGAGCTTAAAATGTCAATAGTCAGCTAGCATACAACAGAGTATACCGCTTCCAGGCCTGACCCAGTCTGGGCATCTGGAGATGTCTCAGTGAGCAGAGGTGGGGTGATTTTAGGGAAGGTGATAGAGGGGATGCTGAGAAGAAGCCTGTGCAGGGGCCCTGAGGGAGAACTTTTTGTCCAGGAAATGGTTTGGATAAACGTCCCCCAAACGCCTACGTGTGGAAGGCCTGGCTGCCAGCCTGTGGTGCCGTGGGAGGTGGCGGGATTTTAAGAGGTGGAGCTTAGTGGGGGAAACTTAGATCATAGGGGGCCTGGCCTTGAAGGGCCTCTCGCTCTCTGTCTTTCACTTCCTGGCCATCATAAAGAGAGCGGCTTCTCACACCATGTGCTCTTGCCACAATACGCTGCCTCGTCACAGGCCCAAAGCAATGCAGTTAACTAACCATGGACTGAGACCTCAAAAGCCGTGAGCCAAAACAAAGCCTTCCTTTCCCGTAAGTTGATTGTCTTGGGTATTTTGTTATAGCAATGGGAAATGGACCAACACTGCACCTACGTCTGGCACGGCCAGGGTCTGGGGCGTGAGCAGCAAGGCACCAACGTGGCAACAGAGGTCAGCAAATTACCTGGACCTGAGGCCACTGGAGCAATTTCAGCCTTCATGCCAAGAACAGAGGGAGCTACCGAAGATGTTATGATGCCAGGAAGAAACGTGATCTAATTTACCCCCTAGAAGGTCACTCTGGGACCAACAGTGGATTTACATAGGCCAGTGGGAGGACGGTGAGAGGGCCAGTGAGTGGGTGGTGAGGAAGACAGGAATAGCAGACAGGTCCAAAAGACAAGCAGGAGAATTGGCAAGACCTACTGATGAGATCCATGTGGGAGGCCCGACAGGAAGCTGGGGTGCCATCTGCCCGGCGTGCGATCCCCTGCCCCCTGGTGAGCTGTGGCTTGCAGGGGAGGTCTGTCCTGATCATCTGTGTGTCCTGTGTCCCATGCAGCCAAGGACTCAAGTTCGGGGCAGCTGGGTCCCCTCCGCATTCAGCCTTGCTCCAGGCATTCTGGGAGGCTTCCCTGAGTCCCTCCCAGGGCTGTTTCTACACTGCTTGCATCTTGCTCGGGCCCTGTCCCACCAGTGCCATAGTGTGACTCCTGATCACCCCAGTGACCTCTGGCTTGATGCCTCAAGTGTCCTGATCCTTCGCAGGCCAGGATCTGGACCAGGCCCTTGACCACCTGACCAAGGTCACTGCAGTGGCCTCCTCTAGAGCCAATCTTCTCACAGCTGGCACACGCCGAGACTCACTGGTCTCAGGCCTGGCACTCAGCAGGGGCCTGTCGGCTCGGGAAGCCCCTCACCCAGAAGCACCTCCCACTTCTTCCAGGACGCCCACCTCTGCTCAGGCTGGGCCCCCATCCAGGGATATCTCCACTAGGAGACCCGGCCACGAGAATCTGCTCACCTCCGCCACAGGGCTTGGAGCAGGGAGACCACTTCTTCAGGGCCCACTCGTGGCTCACAGAGTTGTCCTCCAGCACGTTGTTGTCATCGACGTTGAGCGAGTCTTCGTGGATCATGTATTTGTACGTCAGTGAGATCCGGGTGTCTCCCTCGGGGATGACCTGTGCCCACCCAAGACGGCCATGAATACTCTTGCTCTGCGGCCGCCCCTGCTCAGCAGCCAGCTTAGGGACGTGAGCCCAGGGCAGGTTTATAGTCTATTCTCCTCCGCAGGAGTTATGTTCGGTGACGTCACCATGTACACTGAATGGAATACTGGTAATAAGCCATGACTCCGGGGGTGACACGGCCCGTCCCTGACTCTCAGTGGTTTACAGTTCCTGACTTTATGATGGTGTGAGAGCAACGTGCATTCGGCAGAGTCCAGACTTTGAGGGATCTTTCCCAGGGGAAGCAATGTGCATTCAGTAACCCACGCTGCCGGGCAGTAGCAGCCCGCCAAGCCCCGCATCAGCCCTGCGGTCCCAGGGACACGACCCGCACCACAGGGCACAGTGCTGCCCAGAGAGGGCGCTCCCTCGGTGAGGAGGACCCAGTGATGCACTGTGACTTGCGATATCTTCAACTTACCAGGGGTTAGGGGTGCGGCACTACTGTAAGCCAAGGGCATCTGTGTAGGGGTGGCATCCTGTGAGGGCTCCCCTTTCAGTCAACTAATCAATACATAAATGTGTTTTATACCACGTGCTTCTCTTAAAGACATTGCTGATTCAGAATCATCGACCTTGTTGCCAACAACCCTATAACTCACTTCTCCCACCCAGCCTGTTCTCCATCACAGCCTTCTGGGCTCAGGGACACCAGACAGGGCTTTGGCAGTGGGCTCAGGGGCTGTGGGAAGCAGCAAAGCCAGCCCCAGGAAAGCACAGCATGCCCAATACGTGGCACGAGGCAGGCTCAGAAAAGACTCCTGTTTATGGGAGCTGAAACAAGAAGCCAGCGTCTAGCAGTCACCTCTCAGCTGGAAACACATTCTGTGAACGTCCAGCTGTGGGTCACGGGTGAATTTCAGTGAGGGGTGAATACCGAAGGCCTGGGCCAGCTGGAGGGAGTCACAAAGGCACTCCCACAGAGTAACAAGTCCTGGTGGGCGAGGCCGGCAGAGCTGCACCTTGCACGCGTGCATGCAGCTGGCCTGTCCTGGACCTCTCCGCAGTGCACACCCTGTGTGCAGTTGCTGGGCTCTGGGTGGTCAGCTCCCCCGAGGGGAGGGGCTCAGGGGACAAGAGGCTTTTTGGTAGTGTCTAAATTTGTTGAGAAATAAAACATACCACTTATGCAATTAACTGACATTCAAATCTAAAAAGCGGTTGGAAAATCCCGTCGTCTGGGGATTTCTCATCAGTAGGAGCGGCCTGTGGCTCTGCACAAGAGGGTCTGGGGAGTCTTGGGGGAGACAAGGCCCAGCCTGGCCTGGTCCAGGCCCCGACTGTCACTTCAGCGTGACAGCAGCTGTGACCTGCCATGGTGGATGGCAGCAGTGAATGTGAATGTCACTCCGATAAAGAAGCCGCAGCCCTTGGAGCAGAGACTGTCCAGGTCCCTGGGGTGGGGCCGTACCAGAGGCCGGGGTACAGCCCCACATGTTTCTGGCTCTGACACAAAGCTGGAGGCCAGAGCACGCTCACAGGGCTGTTCTGAGCACGGCCTAAAGAACTCAGGGAGCCTCAAGACTCCTGGGCATCCCCAGCCCCGTCCTTCCCCTGGGGCCAGCGCAGCCCGGCCGGGCGCAGCCCGTGTGCTCACCAGCACGGTGATGGTGCCGCGGAGCGGGCCGATGGTCTGCAGCGTCTCCCGGCCGTCCTCGTTCCTGTACTCCCACTCCACGCCCATGGCAATGAAGGATCTGGAATTGGGGTCCAGGTTGTTCTCTTCATTTAAGATGAACTTGCCTGTCTCCAGGTTCTTGACGGCTGAGAATGGCAAAAGGAGCCCGCGCCCCGCCGCGGTCACTGGAGGGCAGGACCCAGGCCCGCTGTGGGGGGCCCAGCAGGGCGTGCTGCTTGGGGCAGCTGTGGATCGTCGTGGGGACCGGCGCCCCTCGTCTCTCCCAGCTGCCCTCCACCAGGGCTCAGTCCATACCAATAGCCCAAACTGCTTTGGGAGCCACACCCTGCTGTCGGTCTCTCCCTGGAGACCGGATGATTCCACCCAGGCCCTTGTGCCCAGCCCAGCGCCCTTTCTGGATCTGTCCCCAGCAGGCCCTGAAGGCTCCCTGGCTCCCCAGAGAAGCTTCACTGTGGTCCATCGAGCAGTCAGGGGCACAGAGAGGCTGGCCTGGTTGGGATGCTGAGTGGACTGTCCTCTCAAGGCCCCTCTCATGATCCTCAGGTAGCCCTTGTGGGTGGTGAAGCCTTTTCAGGGTGGTACCTTAGTGGGAGGTCCTACGGTCACTGGGGATGTGACCTACAAGAGGATGGGGGACCCCAGCCCCCAGGTTTAAGATACGACTATGGCTCCCCTGTGAGCCACCGGACAGAGCACACAATTCAACCTTTCTAAGTTAGTTGCCTCAGGCACTGGACTGCAGCAAAGGGAAGCTGACTAACACAGCAGCCTCCAGGCCAGGGTGGCGGACAGGGATCCCCTGGAAAGACAGCACACAGGGCCAGTGGGGGGGCTCCCTGCTGGGCGGTGACAAACACCCTGCTGCAAAAGCAGTGTCCCCACCCCCACCAGTAACGCACTCCCCCACGCAGGCCCTGGGCACCCACTGCCGGGCTAGGAAAATCTAGGGGCTCAGAAGCCCCACTCCCTGCAGTGGAAGGTGACACTGGGGGGCCCCAGACAGGCCACCAGTGAGTACGTGGTTTCCTATAGAAGCCCCCTGGACTTCTGCGCACACTGTGCAGAAAGTCTCAGATCTTTACTGTCTCTCTAGCATAAGCTCTCGTGCTTTGAAGGGCATGGCCCTCAGCCCCAGCATTGGGACCAAGTGTCTTCCTGTCTAGGAATTCACTCACCTTGGTGTTCATCTTCTACCTAAGCCAAGGGCAGTGACAAAGCCTCTCCTCTTCGAATAGTAAGGAGGGAAGATGTGTTGGGGGAGGGTTGTTACACGTGAGTGGGATGGCTGCCTGTAGCAGGTCGGAAACCCCTGACCCAGCCTGACCCCTCCAGAGGATGGGGACGAAGGTGGGGCAACTCAGACTGGGGAAAGGACCCATCCAGTGACCGCCCCAGGATGCCCTGGACGGGCGGGTGCGGGTGGGGAGCCCCCAATGTGGTGTGGAAGTGGGTGTCCCCCCCGTCATGTGCTCCAGGATGCAGGGCTTGTGGGTAGTGGCTGGACCCCAGGGCCCTGCAGCCGGCTTGTATTAGGGGGCAGGCCTGGTTATGGGGCCACGGGGGGCGGGGCGCAAACTGGAAGGTGCCTCTTGCTCCGAGCGGCCCCTCTCTTCTCTGCTTCCCGGATGACACTCAGGGAGCGGCTCTCCCCTACAGCAGGCCCTCGACCTGGAGTTCCTGCCTTGGAGCTGCCCAGCATGGGTTGGATTCTAACCGTGAGCCAAATCCGGCTCTCTTCCCTTGAGCGGCTGGTGCCATCAGTACTGTCACTGAGACACCTCCCAGGTGGGGACCGCCACTTGGAAGGGTGTCCAGGGCTGTGAGAACGGTCACGTCTTCAAGAGAGGTCAGAAATCCCTATCTTAGGTGGAATCTCTAAAGTTTAAAACCATGGGCTGAAGGCGCTAGATCGGGGTAGAGTGCGTACTTAGCAGGCGCAGGCCCTGGGAGCATCAGCACAGAATAAAATAACTGAAAATAGGTGCATCCTCACGGTGTGGCCTTCGTGGCCGCAAGTTCGTGTGTGTGTGTGTGTGTGTGTGTGTGTGTGTGTGTGTGTGTGTGTGTGAGAGACGCGGATGCTGCCCCCTCGTAGAGGGTGGTGTGGAGGGGCGAGGCCCACCGGGACACAAGACCCTCACCACCACTGCCGGGAAGCCCGGATCCCAAAGCCTGGCCTCTCCACGGGTCGATGAGCCCAGGAAAGGCCCCGGGGCGGGGCGCTGGGCTGAGGGACAGGTGGATGCGGGGCTGCAGCCACACCCGCCACACCCGCCAGCCTGGGCTCCCTCAGGACTCATCGCCCGGATCTCTGACTGCCCATTCCACAAGAGCCAGGGCCTGGACAGGCCGGGCCGTCCCCGCTCCCAGACTCACCCAGGTGGTGGCTGGCGGCGTCTGCCTCCTGGATGAGCAGGTGTCTGGCTCCCGCGGGGATCTCAAACATCTTGATATAACCTTTGTTCAGGTGCAGGAAGACAACACCAAGTGAGAAGGAGAGGGGAGGGGAGGGACCGGGGGACTGGGGGACTGGGGGACCAGGGGACTGGGGGGCAGATCTCAGGGAAGGGCCTCGCCTCACTGCAGGTCTCCTGAGGCCACTGTAATTCCAGGGCCTGGGCTGCCCACCAGTGTGGGGCAACCAGGAAGCTCTGGGGCAGGGTGTGGCCACAGCCTGGGGCCTGGCACCGCCTGTCCCGCCTTTCTGCTCCTCTTCAGCTCCTAGGTGCCCCCCCCACCCCTCTGGCCAACCTCCTCCACTGGACACGGGAGGGAATGCAGCCCTGAGTCCCGAGCTCGTGAGTCCACGGTGCCGTGTCAGGCCCTGCGTGGCCTGTCGGCACCTCAGCCTCATCACCTGCCAACTTCCTCAGACCCACACTGCGGTGGGCTCTGGAGAGCCCGGCGCTGAACACCTGCCTGAGGCCTCCCCAGCATCTGACTCCCATAAACACCTGCGCATCTGCCCCATGGCCTTCTAAGAGAGACTAGCAAGTAGCTTCTGCCCAGGACCCAGACGGGCCAGCTGAGGCATGTCCAGCGAGCTGCAGGCCAGGCCCAGGTCAGCCCTGCATGAGGCCAGGCGGTATGCAGGTGCCCGAGAGAGGCTCAGGCATGCTGTTGCGGGGTGACCTCCCGGAGGTGGGGCTGACAGGAGTCACTCCAGCCCGCCCCGGCCCTGGCATCTCTTGCTCTTGCCCACACTCCCGCCACAGTGGTGCCCTCTGCCATGAGGTGATGAAGTCAGAGGGGCCCTCGCTGGAGCTGGCACCATTTTGCATGGACTTTCAGCTTCAAAAGTGTGAGCTAAATAAGTCCCTTCTTTACAAGTTTCCCAGCCTCAGGAATTCCATTACAGTAGCAAAAAATGGAGTAATAGAGCCAGGAGCCCCCAGGTCTCTAGCTCCGACTTGCAGCCCTGCTGGGACCCAGCTGGCAGCAGGAGAGAGGGACGGAACGGGGACAGACAGGCTGGCATCCTGGCAGTTTGGGTGAGGTGCTCTGCACAGGGCCTGACCTCTAATACACACTTCTGAGACCCAGCCAGTACGTGCCTTCCTGACCCTGTGGCCTCCCTCCTCCGTGCCCACCACAGCAGGGTTAGCTTGGCATCCTCCCTCCACCTGACTGCCCAGCCCCCACCGCCAACAGCCGGACCAGCCAGAGCCCAAGGGCGACTCAAACCACGCCCTTGCGCAGGACGGGCCAGCTGGGCTCACTCACCGAGCTTCTTGGGAGAGCGAGTGAACGTGCCCTTGACCACTTTGCAGTGCGTGTTGTCCCCACCACACACGCCGCACTTGTCCTCCTGCTTGCTGGAGCCGATCACCCCGTCACAGCCCACCTTCTGCAGGGAGAGTGACAGGAGCACCTGAGACGCCTCTCCGCGTGTGCACCCCGCCTCAGGTGACACAGGGTCCCGCCGGCCGGCTGGCATCCACCCTTGCTGTGGCCGATGGGCTGTGCATCTGTCTCGGCAGTTCTCACACGGGCGTGGGGTGGGGTATAACCCCCTGTAACCCTCCCGTGCCCCAGTTTGCATCTCCGGAAAGCATGACCCACTGAACGCCTTGCCCAGCACAGCGGGGTCACGTGCCTGGGACCTCCCTGATGTAGCAAATGGGTTACTCAGCCACCGTGTGAGTGAGGCGGCTTGCCAGGGAAGGGCCTGAGACGGAGGTGGGTGACCTGCCATAGTGGGGGAGCTGCAGTAAGCACAGAGGGGAGGAGGACCAGCAGCGAACTCGTCAGGCAGCAGGGCATGCAGCCCACCCCTGCCAAACTCCCAAGTTCTGAGGAGCTTAAAATGCAAAACACCCAGCCTTTCCTCTAAAATCCCAGTTTCCCTTAAACCCTGTGTGTTAAAGAACCAAGTTAGCGGGGGCTGGGGATTTAGCTCAGTGGCAAAAGCGCCTGCCTGGCAAGCGCAAGGTCGTGAGTTCAGTTCCCGGTACCGGAGAAAAACCAAAAAAAAAAAAAAAAAGAACCAAGTTAGCAAGCCAGAGATCCAACTGGTCATTGTAAATCCGTGGAGCCACATGTGACAGACGGCCACTGGACAGGGAAGCCATTCCTGCCCTCCCCTCATGTATGAGCAACTCGAGATGAGAAACTACGCCCCCCCCCCGCCCCGTCCCCCGAAATCCAGGAGCTGCTCTCCTCATTCCCAGTGCGAACTCTCCTAACCTCCTCCTTCGAGTCACGACTTCATTCCTTAGTCTGTGGAACCATGAGCTCAGGGCTCCTGTAACCTTGGCCGGGCCTCCCAAGAGCCCTCTGTCCTCGAGGCTGTGAGTCAGAGCGCTGGCCTCGCCCCCCCACGCTGCTGGCACCCCCACAGGCAGCCCCTGAGGCTCCCAGCGAGGCGCCATCTGGGACTGCACCCCCACTCTGCCCTCGGGCAGGCACTGTCTCTTTAGTCTGTCTTCCGGTGTCTGGACCCGGCGCGGACACTCCCGCCCTCATTCTTTCTACCAATCCCTCAATGCACTGCCACGCCAGGAACTAGAATTATTGCAGAGTGGAGACGGTGCTCTGCTGAGAGCCGGCCGGCAGAGACAAGAACGAATGAGGTTCCGATCCTGTCTACAGCCCAGGGTGACGAGGGTGAGGGCTGGCCTCACTGTGCCAAGCACAGAGCCTGCTGGAGCCCACTTTCCTGGGTGCTCAGCAGAGAAGAGCTCACTGAGCCGTCCCGGAGAACGAGATCGCAGCACAGGCTGCCTCCTTTGCTCTGGCTGCTCGGAGGCTCACTGCCAAGTCTCCTTTAAAGACTCTCCTATTGGTACAGGCAGCTGAGGTGGATAGAAATATTATGTGCAGTCAGACAGGGCCAGGCCCTCAAGGAGCCAGCATGGAAGACAAGACACCTTACAAATGGAGACTACTTGCTGCAGGCCAGACCTCAAGACAAAAGACTAAACAAATGCACCGGCACACCTCCCCAGGGATGGACATCCGGGATTGATATTCTAAATAGGTAGCGATTACCTTGAAGAGTCACTGACCCCTGTTCTGTATTCATAAGGGACTCGCTTCCCCATTTGATCCCAATTTAATCAATTTTACCTGAACAGTTCTTATAGGCTGATCTCATGTCCACCTTGTAATTTCCTATTTTTCCCCTGCCTTGGACCCACCTCACCTCGAGGTTTTGCTCTCTAAGAGTCCCTAGAAGAGACAGTGTTGGGCAACCCTCTCAGACCCCACTTCTGTCCCTCTCTGACCCCACTTCTGTCCCTCTCTCAGAGAGCTTTCTTTCCCTCAATAAATATGTTCTGCTCTTAACCTCTGTAGCTCCTAAAATTCATTCTTCGATTTTAGAGAACATGAACTCGTCCCAGACTTCGTTCAGGTTGGGAGTTTCCATTTTCCTATATCACTATCACCACCTCCGGAGAGACTGCCTTCCTTTCCTTTGGGTTTTGTTTTGTTTTTTCTTTAATGCTGGGGATTGAATCTGGGCCTCACGCATTCTAGGAAAATGCTCTGTCACTGAGCTCTACGCCCAGCCCCTCCCAGCTGCTGTGTGATTTCTGGCTTTCGTCTCCCAAAGACCTTCCAGCGCAGGGGCTCAAGGCCGTGCAAGGGCTGTAGGGCACGGACTGGCTCCTCCTTTCTGAACACGTGGATAGAAATTCATGGTCTGTGGTTTTATTGGTCTGTATTTTCATGAGTCTTCTCTTTGTAACATTGTAGATTTAACTCAGGGTGCTCTACCACTGAACTACCCAGCCCTTTCTATTGTTTATTATGGGACAGAGCTTTGCTAATTTGTCCTGAATTTGCAGTCTTCCTACTCAGCCTCCCAAGTGGCTGGTACTATAGGTTGCATCATCACGCCCAGCTTGACTTAGGTTTTCCGACTTATTTTTGGAAGCGTCCGGGATGTGAAACGATCAAGGTGAACACACGTGTGTGTGAGCCGACCTGGAGCACCCTGCTGCCTGTGCCCACCTCCTCGCCTTGCTCCCCGGCTCTCTGCCGGGCTCTCTCCAGCCACACCCCAGGGTGCTGCGTCTCCCAGGAAGGAAGGTGAGTCAGGCCGCCGACACCTACCGCCGGTCCTGACCTCGCAGCCTCCAGCAGAGGCGCACCCTGCTTCCAGGGGTGAGGGTTCCAGCTGCAGGCCCTGACACCCGCGGTTACTCTTTGTGACAGACTACAAGAGAAGCCGGGGGTGTGCTGATGGCCCCCACTTCACTTTCTGGTGGTGGGAGAGCAATCTGTGGTCAGTCGCAGCTCTACCTTCAGTTTTGAATTTTGACCTTTTGCTGGGCTGGTGCCAGGACTCTGACCCTCTCCGGGCAGTAGCAGCAGTCGCAGCCCCACTCACTCCCTTGACCCTGGCGGGGATGACAACACCCTAGAGTGCTGTGCTGCTGAGCTGGGGTGTCCAATAGGGGCACCGGGCTCCGCGTCTTTTTGGCCCACAACTGTCAGCTGACCGTGGAGTTGTCTGGAGGTGACCCTGCCAAGCACTGCACCTGCGCCTCTCCTGCGTCAGAATCAGCGGGGGCGCAGCAAGAATCCAGGCTGAGCTTGGAGCCAGAACATCGGAGGTGACGCCCCCAAGCCCCAGGTACCCAGGTCCTCGACACACTCAAGTTGGGGCCCCCTGACACCGGGGAGGAGTGGAGTGACTTCTGCTGAGTCCCAGCCTCTGTCTGAGGCGCTGCTGCTGGCATTCTGTCTGCGTATGTTGGGGCGGAGGCCCGGGCACTCACCTTGCAGTCCCCGCGCACACAGAGGCTGAAGGCGTCCTTGTAGGAGCAGCGTGTCCCGTCGTGCACCATGCGCTTCATGGACACCACCTCCCCGGTCTCCCTGGACTCGCAGTGGAGGTGGCATCTCTCCTTGGCTGGAAGGGAAGCGAGGAGGCGCCTTGTCACAAGAGAAGTCCCGAGGAGGGAGAGGGCCTGTCTACGCCCGCCTGCCCCACGAAGCCTGCCCTCCAGGGCGCAGAGAGGGAAGGGGCCGCAGCCACCTTCCTTCCCTACCCTGAGACTTCTCCCCACACAGCCCCCAGGCTCTGGGCGCACCGGGTCGCCCCTTGTGGCTGTCTTGAGTCCCCTTTCACAGAGGCCTTTTCTGTCAACCTTCTTGGAGGTCCGGAAGGACCAGACTGTCCTGGTTCTGTCACAGGTCCCCACAGAGAGGGACCCCCATGGAACACAGTCTACCCTCTCTATCCGAGGGGTTCACATCCGCAGTTTGGACTTTGTGGATCAAAAATATTTAGAAACAACTGTTCTGTACTGAACAGGGGGGTCAGTATTTCCTAAACAAAGCAGTATGGCAACGATTCACGCAGCACTCCCAGTGTTAAGTACTGCAACCGTCCAGAGGTGACGCACGGTACTGGGGGTGTGACGGGTTGGGCACAGACACTACAGCACCTTGCGGAAGGGGCTGGGGCGCCTGTGGACTTTAGTTTCCTTCAGGCTGGGAGTCCTGGAACCAAGCGGCAACCACACAAGCCCCACCAGGCCTGATGTTACCTGACTTTTCAGCTCCATCAGCCAAAATGCCTTCCTGTCCTGTCCTGTCCTGTCCCTGTCCCTGTCCCTGTCTCTCTTCCCTCCTTGTCAGTAGTGGCTCTGAACCCGGCCCTTCACACTGAGCTACATTCCCAGCCCTTTTCACTTTTTTTCTTTTGAGACAGGGTCTCACTAGGCTGCACAGGAGGAACTGAACTTGCGGTCCTCCAGCCTCAGTCTCCAGAGTGCTGGGATTACGGGCATGAACGTTCGTAGCGGTGTCTGACTCTGACTTGAGAGTCCCAGCTGGTAGAGAAGGTCACAGGCCCTCAGCTGCCCGCCCGATGGTGATGGCCGGAGACCGACCCCTTCTGACCTCCCCCAGCAGCCTCCGTGAGGCCCAGTGCCCCTGCACCTTTGGGACTGCAGCCTGGTCCACGTCCCAAGTCCTAGCCCCGGAGGGGCCGCAGTGGCCACGCCTGCTGGAGTGGCTCTGCCTTCGGCCCAGATGTCACCGCCTTGCCTCACACAGCACCGAGGGCGCAGCACGTGCTGGCCCTGCCACCCGGGGGGCCTGCTGCTCACCATCGCGGTGCTCGTGGGGCAGCCAGTGGTGCTGGCCATCGCCGTGCTCAAAGTACAGGTCCCACTGGCGGCACTGCTCCTCCCGGAAGTCAGCCAGCGTGTCGGGGCAGTCCTGGGGGTTGCAGAGCTGGAAGTCGTAGGCCAGGCCCGCACAGGTGCGGCCCCCATTGGCTGGGCTGGAGGAGAAAGCAGAGGTCCTTCTGCCTGGTGGCGCTAGAAGAGCTGCCTTTCAGGTGGGTATTTTAGGGGGATCCTTGAGCCTCAGGGATAGGGGGGCCAGCTCTGCTGAGGAAAGTAAGCAAGCCCTCCTCGTCCCAGCCATCCCACCCAGGCTGGTCCCAGCCCCAGGCCTCAGGGAATCCAAACTGGAAGGAGCGGTGCGGTACCTCACTCCCGGGCTCCCCTGGGAAGGCAGCACAGTGGCCTGCACCCTCCCTGCTGACGCCTGGGGCTGCACAGGGACAAGGACTGTGACTGGGCATTCAGATTCTGTCTTCCCTGCTGGATGGCAAACCCCAGGGCAGCAAAGCCTGGCCAAACCACTTCGTAAGGCGGGGCCTGGCACACACTGGGGGTATCCCAGAGCAATTCTAAAACAGTAGAATCCTGCAGCGCAAGTTTTCCATGAGAGGCCGGCACAAGGGGCCCCCACGGCGCTGTTCCCCCACTGCAGGATTTGTGCTGTGCCTCTGCACGTCCTTGCTTCCCAGGGAACAAGATTGATCCTCTAATGCCTCTGGGGTTCTAACTCCCCAGCCCGAGCTTTCTTCTCTGGGAGTGTAACAGCACCCAGAGGTGCACAGAGAGGGACCCGAGGGTCCTCCTCCGGTCTGATCTCGCCCAGGACAGCCTGGGGCCCTGGGCAGGAGGGGTGGGCGGGCTCTACACAGCAGGAGCGGCCAGACACAGATGCTCCTGCAGCAGGCTGTCCGGCTGCCAGGCCCTGCCCTGCAATGGAGATGTCTCCCCGCCCCAGCAGCCACGACCAGGTCTGGTTCCTCCATGCCAGAGAAAGCACTGCAGTCTAGGAAGACGGAGCAGGGGAGCCACTGCAGAGGCCAGAGGCCAGATCCCTCCCTCCAGCCCACATTGGGCCCATTTGGGAGCTGGAAGTCTGTTTAGGTTTTTATGTGAAATTCCAGACTTTCAGTGTTTTCAGATAAACCAAAATATTTTAAGTCTTTTAATCCAAATCTTTCGGACAGGCCAAAACAAGACAAAGGCCCCACCACGTGTCTGCCAGGTAGAGCTTGAAGGGCCCCTGCTGGGCACCGTGGAGCCCTGCCAAGTGCTGCCCGCATGCATGCAGGCCTCCCTGTCCCGCCACAGGGACGCTGCATGGCGCCAGGCCTGCAGAGTGCAGTGGCCAAGGCAGGCTGCAAGTGAAGAGGTGTCTGTGGACGAGGAAACCAGGAGGACCACAGGAAGTGGCCCCCCGCAGGGAGGGGAGCACGGCTGAGTGTAGGGAATCTGACATGCAGCCTCTGCCTGGGCCCTGGGCCGGGGGCAAGTCCTGACCCTGACTCTTGTGGGGTTGTAAATCGCTGCTTGGCTGCAGCAGCCCCTGCCCAGGTTCCCAGCATCCTGGGGGGCTGAGAGAGATCCCCGCCCCCTCTGTGCCCCCATCCTCTTCTCTGCCCCTGCCCAAGGACAGGGAAGCCTGTGTCCAGAGTTGACCGCAGGTTGGAGTGGGCAGGAGGCCAGCGGACCAGGAGACCAGGTCCGGGTGACTGGGAAGGCATCCTCCCGGGCCTCAGCTTCCTCCGGTTGGGGCCAGGGCCAGGTGGCTTGACCTGGCGCCCTTGGCCTTGACCAGGTGGCTCCACCTCGCCAGGCCGCGGCTGTTGGGGCCCTGCCGTACAGGAGCAGTGGTGGGGGCGGGGGGGCCTCGGCTGCCACTCAGGAGGGTGGGAGGGAGGGCCGGGCCACTCACTGTGGGTTGTCACACTGGCGCGTCCTGAACTTCACCCCTGTGCCACAGGTGCGTGAGCAGGAGCCGAAGGGGGTCCAGGCTCCCCAGTTGCCGTCCCGTTTGAGGATGTCGGGTGTCAGCCAGATGCAGTGTCCTTTAAAGCAGTGCTAGAAGACAGGAAGCCGAACCGGTGACGCCCGGCGCACCCCAGGACCAGTGGACTGCCATCCCCTCCGCTGAGCACACTGGCCACCGGGAGGCCCAGAGGCTCTGACCCCGCTTGCCCACGGGATCTGAGCCCGAAGGAGACAGCCGCCGTCCCAGTGGAGAGCACAGGGGGCGCTGTCCCACTCCCCTGCCCCGGCCACAGCCCTGGACCCCCTACCCCTCAGCCATACGGCATCCACAGACACAACGGACACCTCCGGCCCTGGAGTCCAGGCCCACCTAGGAGTTACTTAAGCAAAAAAGGCAAAAATGATCATGAACAGACAAGTAGAACATTGGCAGGTAGAAAACATCTCTACAACTCAAATCTAACCACACAGTTACAGCCTGGCATGGTGGCACATGCCTGTCACCACACCTCTCAGGAGGCTGAGGCAACAGGGTCACAAGTTCAAGACCTGTCTGGGCAATTGAGTGTCTCTAAAGTAAGCTCTAGGGATATAGCTTAGAGCTCTCTGGGTTCAACTCCCAGTACCAAAAAACAAACACAAACACAAACAAACCACCTCCCACAGTTACTACAAATAATCCACAGAACTATGATTTTCGGAACTGACTGAGGCCTTTTCCTGCAGTCTGGACTACAGACTCTCGACCTTTCTTCACATAATTGTGTAATACTGTTTTCCATACAAAGAACTAAAAGTGAATGCAGCAATTCTTCAGCAAATGTTTTCTGCAAATGGCCAGAAGGTAATTACTCTAGGCTTTGCAGGCTCTCTGATCACTGCTGTGGCTACTTAACTCTGCGTGAAATCAGCTCCGGACAGCAGGGCCGTGAGTGGACACACTGCGTTCTGATGAAACTTTGTTTACAGAAACATAGCAGACCGAAACTTCTAGTAGGAAGAGGTTCATAAGTAAAACAACCATTTCAGTGGCCGACGTCACTGAAAGACACTGGGGATTGTTCTGTGGTCAATACAACAAATAGAAAAATTCATGAAAACTTCCTAAATCTTGGTAAGAACAACAAAACTCTATGGTACTGAAGTCAAAACTCTCTTCTACTCCTTCCCTAGTTCAGTGTAACAGTTTTCCTGCCAAGAAGATGGGGCTTGCCATGCGCCCTGACCCTGGTTCAGGGCTGTGGCTTCAGCCTGGGGGTGGCAGGACACTGGCATCTCCATCTTTCCCCAGCTCTCGAAGGTGGGGCGGCTGAGAGCATGGGGCTCCCTTCCCACACCCAGCCACACCTTGCAGGCAGAATCTCTGTCCAGGTACACATGCCAGGAAACTTCCATCTCCTTCCTAGCTTGCTTGAGGGGCACTGGGTCCACGCTGATGGATGACCCAAGACTAGTGGCTACCATTCCCATCTAATGACCACCTAATAGGCCAGGAGTATCTCTCCAGGAGGAGCATCCCTCTGCCCCTACTTCCACTGCAGTGGTACAGTTATCCGCCCAGACCTCCCTGGCTTTACCAAAGAAGCTGCATGAGGAAATTCATGCCCAAGACCACATCAAAAACAATAGAGCGCTTGGAAGAGAGTACCTAGGAGGAGGAGGCCAATATCCATGATACCAGTAACAACTAGCTGAAAATAAACCAATGAGACATTTAACAGGACCAGGGACAAAGCCATGAGCCCTCGTGGGGAAGGAACAACCCTCAAAGACTGGCAAACCTTTGCCCGGTGAAGGCTCCAGAATTTAGTTGGATCACCCTGTACCGCAAGTTATATCCCAGGGTGTTGTCAAACACCGGACAGCAGCAGGGGCGAGGGACGTGGTTCAGCGGCAGTGTCCTCATCTAGCTTGCTGAGGCCCAGCGTCAGCGGGTAGTTCGCAAAGGCTCACAGGTGGCTGTGGCATCAGCAGAGGCAGAAGAGCAGCGGTTTAATGGGCAGATCGGGGAAAGGGGCAGTCAGAGAGAGCCTGGCTAAGCCAGTGTGTGTCGGGGGGCTGCGGTCAGTGACTACGCACACGGTCAAGGCGGGGGTCTCTGAAGTGCAGTTAGCAGGAGCTGCACACTGCTGGAGGAGAAAGTTCATGGAAATAGCCCAGCCGAGGCTCTACAGCAAACAACAGCAAGGCCCGGGAGCCACTTCCGTCTGACATCGTGCCGGAAGTTCTGGCAAGGACGAGAACTCGAGAAAGGGAAATAGAAGGCAGCCAAGCTAGAAAGAGAGATGTAAAACCATCTCTATTCACAGAGGACAAGATCTTCTATAAAACAGAGTCTTCGCAAATCCCCCACAAGCTATCAGAGCCAACAGATTCAGTTAAGTTGCAGGCTGCAAGATCAACACATAAAAACCAATGATAGTTTTATAAACCAGCAATGACCGATCTGAAAATGAAATTAAGAAAACAATTCCATTAGAATAACATGAAGAAAAAAATGGAGTGAAAGAAATGCACGACATAGCCACTGAAAATTGCAAATTATTAAAATAAGTTGAAGATCTAAATAAGCTGAAAGACAGCCGAGGTTCACGGCTCAGATTGTAGAGATTCCGATGCTTGCCACACTGTTCTACACATTCATGTAACCCCTGTCAAGACGGACAAGCTGAGCGCTTGTCTTCAACTCAGACCCCAATAACCGAAACAATATTTTCAAAAGGGGGAAAGCGTGAAGATGTACCCTCCCCTCATGTCGAAGCTTACTACGAAAAGTACAGAAATCAAGACAGTATGATCCTGGCATATAAGTACAAAAACAAAAAACCAAAAAAATCAATGGAATAGAATTAAGAGTCAGAACCATCTATCTGCCTACTTTCTATTATCTTTTATTTTGCTCTGTTTTTGTTCTGGATTTTTCATGGAAGACAAACTGTGTGATATTGAAGGTGTGTTTCAGATTTATTTGACTTAACATTATATGTGTGCACCAGCTTAAGGAATGTAACACGTACTGCAAACACGTGCAAAAAAAGGAAGGGACCAAGAGGTGGAGGTTGGGAAATGAAAGAGGACGCAAAAAGGAATCAAGATGTGTTATGTACATGTACCAACTTTCCACAGGGAATGTAAACAGTATGTACTACACACGTCCTAATCAACTAAACTACAATAAAAACGACCAAAAAAGCAAAGGAAAAAATAATATAAATTTTTCTCAATTAAAGAGTGCAGAACTAAATTTTTACATCTGGTTAACTGATTTTTGATAAGGGTGCCAAGACAATTCAATGGAAAAAGAATAGCTTTTGCAGTAAATGCTGCTGAGACAACTATATATCCACATGCAAAAGAATGAAGTCCAACCCCTACCTCACACTTCACATAAAAATTGAAACTGGATCTGAGACCTAAATTTAAGAGCTGAAACTTAGAATAAAACATATGAATACATTTTTGTGCTCTAACAGCAATGGCTTCTTGGCTAAAACACCAGAAACATAAGTGATAAAAGTGCAACTAGATAAATCGGACTTAATTAAAATTAAAAACTTTTGTGTATCAAATGATACTATTGTGAAAATAAAAAGATTCACCAAAGGGGGGGGGAAATGTTTGCATACCATATATCTGGTAAATCTGATAAGGATTCTTGGATATTAAATCCAGAATGTGTATTTTTAAAAACCTCTTATAATTCAGCATCAGAAAGATAAATAAATTAAAAAAACAAAATATTTGAATAGACATTTATTTTTTAAGAAAATGTACACAAATTGAAAGGATGCTTAGCATCACAGGAAACTAGGCAAATGCCCTAGTGAGATGTATACTGATGGTCACACTTCTTGGGGAGGAGGTAGGGAGCTCGGAACCCTCACATTTTCCTAGTTGGAGTATAAAACGGTGTGACTCCTTTGGGAAATACTCTGCCAGTTTCTCAAAATGCTAGACATAGAGTTATCGTTAGACCCAATGATTTCATTTTTAGATACATATCCAAGGCAAGAGCCACATCCATGCAATAACTTGTACATGAAGGTTTATGTAATATTTCTCATACGAGCCAACAAGTGAAAACAACCCAAATGCCCATCAACTGAGAAACGGATGAATGGAATTAGCGAGCAGGTTATTATCACTATAGGGGATTACTGCTGGGTAACAGGAAGGAGTGGAGTACTGATACATGCCACAACCTGACTGGACTTGTAAACAGTATGTTAAGAGCATGAAGCCACTCACTAAGTCACATGTTGTGTAATTGCATTTATGCAAAAGGCACAGAATAGGAAAATATGTAAAGAGAGACAATGGGTTCGGGACTGCCTGGCAAGGGGCGGGGCAGTCACTTCACCAGTTTTCCAAACCCAGAGTGACTGGGAACGGCCACGGGGCTCCTTTGGGAAATGACAAACGTGTTCTAACACTTGCGATGGCCGCACACCCTCTGAGACACTGAAGAGCCCGCAACTGCACACGTCAATCGAGTGGATTAGGGGAGATCTACACGTTATTAAATTTATTAGGGGAAAACTGGCAGTGCTTGGAGTTCGCCTTCTGCGTATAGTTTGCCAACCCTTGCTGTGGTATCATGCTGTAGGAATTTTTTCTCTGTTTCAATTGACATTCTACGTAAGTTGTTGGAGTTGCATCTGAACATTTAAGATAATCAGATTTGAAGTGACTCCTATCCAGTTTCTTTCGTTGACATGAATTTCAGAGTATGTCTACATTTCATGGTCAGGGGCCGGGGATATAGCTGAGCAGTACAGCGCCTGCCTGGCAAGCGCAAGGTCATGAGTTTGACGCCTGTTACCAAAAAAAAAAAAAAAAAAAAAAAAAAAAATTTCATGGTCAGAGCTTGATTTTGGAACATTTTTTGGATTAGCAATGCTCAGTAGCTATTGGAGTCATTTTTATTACAGAAATAATATTCTGAGCTTTGTGTTGTCTTTGACGCTGTCAACATTTCACGTCAGTTAGAGAGGTCAGACGCTTCTCCAACATTCTCATCCTCTCCGCTCCTCCTCAGTAACAGGAGCGCCGCTGCACCCAACCCACATCTCCACCTCCTAACGCGTGCTTGCTTTTGGTTTGATCTGGAACCGTTTGTTGTCATTACAATTAACCTTTGGAAGTCAGAGTTTTTTCTGTTGATTTCTTTTCCCTTTACTCATTTTTTGTAACTTCATTTCTACGCTGCATTAATTTTTATCTGCGCTTTCTTTCCCTTCTTTAATAAATTTGAAAATGCTGACAGGAGGTGCTTTTATATACGTGTATCTGACTCAGAAGTCGGTCATTTCTTCCTTGTTACACGGAAACATTCCAAGGGAACTTTCAAAATTGCAGGGGCAGTGGTGTTTTAAGGCTTTAAGGCACAGTTTGGCCTCTTGTTCTCATTCAGCTTTTTGCTCTGGTTTCAAGCAAAAACCTTCTGTCCTACATATGTTGTGAGGCTGTGACAGCTTTTAGGTAGGCAGATCATCTTGTGACACTCAGCCTTTCTAAAGAAATACCCACGTGGGAACTGTGTTTAAGGTCCTCGATCTATAAGACAAACCCCCAAAGGAAAGCAACTAGTGTAAATACAGGAGTCTGCTGTATTTTGGATCTTAAATGTCTTCCACAGAAGGATTTGTCTTTTATGAGTGCTCTTTCCCAGCTATGATCTGTACCCCTAACTTCCTTTCCCTTATCTATTTAAACATTTAGAGTCTTCCTTCTCATTTAAAAGTAGCTACCGTTTCTTTTCCTTTGCCTTCTATAAGGGTTTCTGTAGGAGACTGGCCTGCACTGCTGGTCCCACGTCCCTGCCCCAGAGGTCACCATGGAGAACGAGTCCCCCTGTCCCAGCTTTCCCCACTCTTCCCCAGCTTTCCCCACCCAGGGTGCCCCTTGCAGGGACCTAGTCCTGCTACCTTGTTTCCCTGACCTGAGGTCAAACCTGAGGATGAAGGACAAAGAGACACAGAGTCAGTGCAACACACAGGCAGCCGGGGAGCTCTGGGCGCTACCGCAGGGGAGTTCTGAGCCTCTAGCTCATCCCGCTTTTATTCACCCAGACACGGGTACACGCAACTAAAGTTACACAGGATTCTTCTGCCTCGTATTACCTTTTAGTACATGCTCAGGTAGACAACTGAATCTCAGCTGCATTAGCTTTCCCTGGAACCTCAACATGTCCTCACGCCTGCCTGATACATTTCCCCTTTGTGCTCACAGAGCAGAACGAGTATCTCACAATCTTCCTTGTCTGGTCTCCCACAGGCTTCATGCAGCCTACATTTAAAAACAAAAGAAAAATGACTTGCACTTCGCTTGCATTTCTAACAGCCCTACACTTCATACATTTCCTTCCTTGTTCCCAAATTTCTAATCTGCATTTATTACCCGTTCAGTCCCATTTACCCCTTAATGTTTCATGCGTCCTAATCTTCGTTACCTGGTCCCTAGCCCCCGTCACAACTGAAGCTTCCCTTGTAGATATTTATTTGGTCTCCAGATGGGACATGAAAAGAATGTACTGACAGTGTCAACACAGAGTAACAACTTTGCTTTGAAGGAATATGAGAAACCAGTTTATTCTAAGCCACATAGGAGTGACCTAAGCCTGGGAGCACAGGTTCACTTTGCCCTGAGGATCCAACAAAAAGGACTCATAACTATTTCTATACACAGAGAACAAACATCATTGTAAGTACATTCAGTGAATACATTGGTGGGGGGATTACATAGGTGGGTTAAGGTGTAGAAAATCTGAACACTGGGCTGAGATGGTAGCTTGCTGCGTTCCTAGTGAGACAGCTGATCAAGTCAGGGCTGCTTTTGGTCAAGCTGTGGACGACCAATTAAGACTAACTTATATGCCAGAAGGTTGACCTAATAGTCAGGAGACTGTTAGGTCGGACAGAAAAGTCCCTGCGCCTCTGCTGAGACCACAGCCTTGCTCAGCACCTCACTCCTCCCCCGTATTGGCCCTGCACGCACTCCACGGACAGTTTCTGTGTCGGAAGGTGTTTCCAGGGGAGCTGCACACCTGCTTCCATGCCTGAATTGCTTCCCCGCAGCGCCGGGCCTCATCGCTCAGGCAAGTCCTTCCTTGCCTCCTTCCTTCCCTCCTTCCTGTTGTACACGTCTCTGCTTGGGAGCTGCCTCTCTGCTGCCTTCCTACAAGTGCCTCTCACCTTTACCAGCCGTGGAAACGCTCCCCAGCCTGCCTTGGTACCAGTCAGGGCCACATGGGGGCTGCAGGGACACCAACCTTTGCACCCTCCCTCCCAGCACTCAGCTCCTGGTCATGCGCTCCATGACCATCAGATTAGGCCAACAGGCACACGGCCGACATCATGGTCAACCACTAGGGTTGAGGAGGCCTAGCTCGAGGCCACCTCTTTGCTGGCACAGTTACCTCATCTTCCCCTAAAAGCGCCTCTCCTTTGGCCAGGGAGGGGAGGGGACCCCCATGGGAATGCTGGCTGGTGTCCCTATCAGCTGGTGCTGCAACGTGGGGGTGACAGGTGAGGAGGCGGAGGAGCGGGGCCCAGGTAAGGGCACTAGGACGGAATGTTAGTATCCCTCAGATTCACAGGGTGAAGACTCAATCCCCGACATGATGGTGCTGTGGGGAGGGGAGCCTTCGGGAGGTAACTAGGTCACGGCCCTTGTGAGTGGGACTAGTGTTCTCAGAAGACAGACACTAAAGTGAGGACACAAGCAGACGGCAACCTGCACACCAGACAGTGGTCCTCATCAGAACCGCCATGCAGCGCCCGGCCCGGAACCTCCCCAGCTTGAGACCGGGGGGAGCACATCTCTGCTGTCCAAGTCTCCTCATCTCGGGTATTTTTGTTACAGTAGCCCACGCTGACTGAGACAGGGAGAAAGCTGTCTTGGAATGTCTATGACTTCACATCGGTGAAGGGTGTGACCGGGGCATAGATCCTAGGTCTCTGGTGGCCAGAGGAGCCATGGGCTAGGAAGAGGCCACACAGCTCCCGCCTCCCACTGGCCCGGCTAGGCCAACTAGCCCTAGGCTTGAAATGGAGAGCCATGTGGGGCCCTGCGGTCAGCAGTGTGACGGACCGTGTCCTGGACCAGCTTGGATCGTGTGCATGGGGCAGGGCATGCACATGGTAGGTGCTGTGCTCGGATGGGGCTCGTCCTCTAGGCTCATGTGTCGGGGTTGGTACCTGGTACACTGCACTGAGACGGTGACCTACAAGAGGTGCAGCCTGGTGGGGAACTCCTGGGATTGCTGCTCGTGGAAGGGGTTAAAGAAGTTCGTGTGAAACCCCAAACTCTCACAAGAGTGGGTTGTGGTGAGAACATGTCTAACCTCCGAACTGCTCTCGGCCTCCTGTTTCAGGACATGATCTCTCCCTCTTGCATGGGTTCCTGCCATTGCAATGCCATCGACCATGAGATGATGTTGCCATGCCCGGGACCTCCAGAACTGTAAGCTAAATACAGTGTTTTCCTCACAAAATTAGGTGGTCCATCATAGAAGCAGACCGATGCAATAGGAAGCAGAAAACAAAGCAAAACAGAAAGGCAGGAAAACTACCATAACTCCACCCTGCACTAGTCACCCCACAGTGCCCTGGTTTATTTCTCTCTAGACAGTTCTGAGCATTTAACACATTATAAAAGGAACACGTGTGATGGGATTAAAATGCTCTACAAACATATATGTAAATGCTTACACATATTTCACCTGCTCTGCAAGGCACAAAGTCAAGCATCCTGAGTGGGTATGGCACTCACAGCAACATGAAGGGAGGAGGAAGGAGGAGGGAAAGAAGAGAGGGAGGGAGGGAGGGAGGAATTTCCATCTTGTCATATCCTCCTAAAAGAGTGACAGAGACTGTCTCCCCATGTCTCTCCTTATAAGGACACCTTATGAGGCCATGACCTGTCACCTCTCCAAGCTGAGGTGACAGGGAACCTCCTGGGCTGGCTCTTGCTCCATTGCCTGCACCCTTGTCCCGGGGAAAGCGCTCACCTCCCAGCCCTGGGCCCGCTGAGCGCGAGCTGAGCGCCTCTCAGTCTTCAGCATGCTGAGCTCCTGCTCATCTCCCCGAGCTCAGGGCTCCGGGTCCCAGGGGTCCTGCCCACACCGTCCCACCATGCCTGTGTGCCCTCTGCACGGCGGAGGCTGGGGTGGCTCATGGCAGCTTCTCTTGGGCTCACCTCTTACACAGTATATAAATATAGATTTCTTTTCTTTCTGCAAAAATGGTGAATTCTCAACATTGTGGGGGTATAATGAAATGGAGGCCAAGGCGCAGGAAAGATGCTCGGGGGCCACCCCACTCGAGGGTGGAGGCAGCGGCTCCATCTGGGTCTGGTTGTGGCCAGAGCACTGGCAGCCCGCCATGTGGCGACCTGCTTCCATGCTGGCCTGGCGCCTTTCCTCCTCTTTCCCTTCTCTCCTTGCCTCCTTGCCTCCCCTTGCCAAGAGGTGGTGTTAAGGAACGAGTGCTCTCTCCTGTGGTCCTGGGTGGTCCCTGAAAGCCCATGTGTGAGAAAATGGATCCCAGCGCAGAGGCCTTGGGGGGCAGCACCTGTAGGAGGTGCTGAGGTCACTCCGCCCGAGGGAACTGCCTCGGGGGGATGGGCCTTGCAACTCCTCCGTGTCTGATGTAGATGAGACTCTGAACCTGGCCTTTTGAGTCCATGCTGGATAGCTGGATCACTGGGACTGTCAGGAGGGAGTGAACGCATTTTACAAGTGAGAAGGACATAACTGTGGGAGTACAAGGCAAAAGGGTGCAGTTTAAATTGAAAATTTAATTTCCAAAATGTAGGCCGGTGGGAACCTCAAGAGGCAGTGCTGCCATGGGAGCTCTGTCTGTGTGCGCGTTAATGCCTTCATCACAAAATGGGTTCCTCATAAGAGACAAGCTCTCCACCCTCTGCTTTCTCTCTCTCTTGCCCTCTCACCTTCAAACAGGTGTTGGAACTTTGATCTTGGACTTCTCAGCCTCCAAAATGATGAGACAATAAATGACTGCTTTTAAATATTGCCAGTCTGTAACATTTTGTTACAGCAGCAAGCAGCAGACTAAGACACTTTCCAAATATTAATGACACTGCAACAAAAGACATCAGAATACACAAGTTCATACAGAAGGAGAGGTGGACAAGCACCAGGCACATGTACCTTCTCTGCTCTCTTGATACCAGAATCACTGATCTAGGTCAGTATTAGAATCACTGATGTAGGGCAATACCAGAATCACTGATCTAGGGCAATACCAGAATCACTGATCTAGGGAGATACCACAATCACTGATCTAGGGAGATACCAGAATCACTGATCTAGGGAGATACCAGAATCACTGATCTAGGGAGATACCAGAATCACTGATCTAGGGTGATACCAGAATCACTGATCTAGGGAGATACCAGAATTACTGATTTGGGGTGATTTTCAGCCTGGGCTTCTTGTGAACTAGGAGAGGATGAACTGAGCTCCAGATGTGCTCTTTACTCAGTACAACTATTTCTTAAAAATATAAAGTAGCCATTTTATTTACTGGGCTAAATGAGCAAGAATATTCACAGCAGAACTGCCCACAACTGCCCAAAAGTAGGAAAATCCAGACTCTCCAAGGATGAGTGGATAAACGAAATGTGATACAGTCACACAAGGGCATATTATTCAGCCATGAAAAAGAACGAAGCACTGATGTGTGCTATAACATAGATGATTCTTGAACATATTTCATAGGTTGAGTGAAATGTCAGACATGAAAGGTCATGTGTCATGTGATCCCACTTATATGAAATTCCAGACAGGCCACTTCACAGGAAGCAGATGGGTAGCTGCAAAGGGCTGCAGAAAGGAGGGGAAGGAGTGGCTGATTATTCGGGTGTCTTTCGGGAGGGATAACAAGTACAGAAAGTAGGTGGTGGTGATGGCTGCCCCACTGTGAACGTAGCCAATGCCACTGAACTGTGCATTTCAGCGTGAGTTAAAATAGCTAATTCTATCTTAGGTGAACTTTACCATGATGTAAAACAGAAGAAACAAAATAAAACAAAGGGCTAATTCTGGGGCCTTCAACCAAACCAGCCTCCATGGGTGGGCCCAGGACTCTACAATTTTAAGAAGGTCCATTGAGACCTGAAGTCAGCCAGCTGACCAACGCCTAGAGGGAAGTTTGCACGGAGGAACCCCAGGCCGGGTGAGGTGAGGTCTTTTACCCCTGGCATTGTGGAGCTTAAAGTTTAAGTCTGTGTTGATGGCCGCTCTGACCCCACGGCGCCCCCTGGTGGCCAGTGTGGCTTCGGTGGGACAGAAGTGAGAACCAATGAGGAGCAGCTGGGCTTTGGCTGGAGGGACAACAGGCAGAGCTCCTCCCTCTGCAGGCCTGCTCTGGGGTGGGCAGTGCTGTCGGGTGACCATCTAGTGACCTCCAGGAACCAGTGTGCCTCACAAGGGGCCAACACAGAGGTCCTGGGGCGGAGAAGCTAAACCTCACCTTGGGCCTGGCACCCCAGTGCTGTCCTCTGGGTGAGGTGACCCAGTCACCAGCACACGCAGGGCTTGGTCTCAGGGAGAGCCCTCGTTAGCTGCACAAGTGGAGGAAGTGCTGGACTGTCCAGCGTGGGGAGTAACTGGATGGGCAGCGAGATGGAGGCTGGGGGCCCCGGGCCCTGTGTGGGCACCGCAGGTCCTGCCCCTGGCCACCGGGGCTCCGGGTGGTCTGCTCTGCCCACTGTCTTCCCGACTCACCTTGCCAGGTGCACACATAGTCCCGTCCAGGGGGGGCCCCTTCTTAGTCTTGCAGAAGTAGGGGTTGTCGGGGTGGCTGCACCACAGCTGTTTGCAGGGGTCAAAGGTCCGGAACTGGAAGACAGCACCAGCAGCTCACCAGGTCGCCTCCCACGGCAGGGACCACCTGGGCGCCCGCCCTGTCCTGGGCCCCGTGCTGGGTCTGTGTGGCCCGTGGGGGGTGTGGTTCTGTGTGACCCAAAATTCTGGACCGTGTGCACACAGCTCAGGTACAGTCCTGGAGGCCGAGGCTGCGGGCCTCGGGGGGCCTGGACAGGCGGATGGGAGCTCGAGCACCTGGACAGGAAGTGGGTGTGCTGGCGCTGAGGGGTGGTCACCGCCGGGCCAAGTGGGCACTGCTGCCTCCCTGCCGTGGAGACCACCGCCCGGCCCCAGTGAGGCCCTGGCCTCTGGTCCTACAGGTCCTTCTGGTCCCAGCTCCACCTCTGTCCCCTCCCTCTGCCTCCCCTTTCTGCTGATTGGCCTGACAACCTTCCCACCAGCTCCTCCTGGAGAGGGGCCTCACTCTCCCGGACACACAGGTGAGCGACTCCTGACCACTGCCTCCGGCTGGGGTGTGCGCTGCCGGTGCTGCCTCTGCCCAGCACTCAGCCCTGGGACCTCTGGGCACTGCTCCTCTGCCTGCTGTGTCCTCTCCCCTCTGGGCTGTGCTCGCCGCCTCCCGCCTCTGACTGCTCCGTCCTCAGCCCAGCCTTGCCACGTCCCTCCTGCCCAGGGACGCCCCCTGAACTCTGCAGGCGGAAGCGACCCCCCCAGGCTCCCTCGTCCCTCACCGGCCGTCTGGCCAGGTCTGCCCCCGTGTGTCCTGCCCAGGGCCGGGCCTGCCCGGTCCCGCCCACTCACCGCGGTGCACATCATGTAGCCCAGGCCGAAGTCGAAGCGGCACTGCTCGTTCATGGAATAGTGTAGCCCGGGGAGCTGGGGCAGCGCGGGCCAGTCGTGGGCGAAGGGGTCGTCCCGCAGGCAGTCGTAGGAGCTGCGGGAAACGTGGGCGCCGCGCCACGGCGGCCTTTAGCGGGGCTTCAGCTGAGGCGCTCTCTGGGGCCCCGGCGGGCTGGCTGCCGCGGTCAGCCCTCCGCGGCGGCCTCAGCGTCCCCGCCGCGCGCTTGCCGGCTGTGCAGCTCCCGGGACAGTGCTGTGTGCCCTGCCACCCAAGGCCACGCTCCCTCATGGGCGCCCCCGCAAGACCCACAGAGCACCCGCTCCCTCCGCTGCCCGCGGCTGCAGGACCCCAGAGCTGGGCCCTGCGGAGGGGTCACCGCGGGACCCCGCGAGGTACTCACTGCAGGTAGCGGCTGAGCTCCTGCTGGCTGCAGCGGGACCAGTGGAAGCGGTGGAAGGCAGCCTGCACCAGCGGCGCCATGATGCTGCCCAGGCGCACCTCGTCCCCACAGCGGTTGCCCTGCCCGTCGTGCTCCATGCCCAGCCTGCGCGGGAGCAAAGCAGCCTGCCGGGGCCACGGCCTACGGGGCCGCGTGGAGGGCACCCCGCCCCCAGCGCTGACCTCCCCAGCCTCAGCAGGCCTGATCCGCCCAGAACCTGCTGCTACCGATTTTCTACCAGATTCTTAAAGCCAGCGGCACCCTGGGGAGGGGCCTCAGCAGGCAGCCTCTCTGGTGGCCTGTCCCCAAGAGGAGCCACTGTGTCTTGGAAACCCCGAGGAGCCGGTGGCATCTGCCAGCCCCCAGCATCCGGACATTCTCCACACCGGGCAGCACAAGCCCCCATCCCTCCCCTGCCCTGCCCAGCAGCCCTGGCTGCAAGGTGCAGGGGCTCCGCCCGCACCAAGGGGCATGCGGTGGGCGGAAGTGTGAGTTTCTAACCCAGACAGCTGCTCTGAGAGCCCCAGGGCCTCCTGTAACTTGGGGAGGACCCCCACCACCACAGCCTGGCTTGCGCAGGACAATGGCTCACGGACCCCGCGCCTCCCTGGGCCCAAGCAGCTGCCTGGCCCTCCCTGCTCCGCCCTCGACTGGATCCTTCAGGAGGAAGTGGACCTCCAGCTCGCCCGGGCAGTGCCAGACAGAGTCATGTGCGAGTGGCTTTCACGTACAGCTGTCCCGCCCAGCCAGGCAGGCCCAGCGGGGCAGAGGACCCAGGGACAGCCTCTCCGCGCCCCCTCGGCCAGGCACTTACACATGGCCAGTCTCGTGGGCCACCACAAACGCTGAGGAGAAGCCGTCTTCGTGGTTCAGGGTACAGCTGCGAACGGGGTGGCACATCCCAGTGACAGGAGCATAGCCTGGGAGGGGACAGAGGTGTCTCGGAGAGTCCCAGGCCCAAGCTCTGTCTGAGGCAGCCCCAGACCCCGTGTGCGCGGGGAGGAGCAGGCCCGGGACTGCCTCTTTTCCAGGGTCCATCGCCAAGCTAAGGAGCTGCCCCTGCTGGGATGGCTCGGAAGACAGCCCCCTGCATGGCAGACCCAGCCTGTGGCTGCCCAGACCACCAGCCACCTGCCTGTCAAAGTCCACACTGTGGCTGGGTCGATCTCTCTGTCCCATCTACAGGCCATAGGAGTCACCCCCTCGGCAGCTCCCGGCCTGCTGGTCTCTCCCATCTTCAGAGACTTTCTGGTCCCCAGCATCTGTCCCACACCTCCCGCTCTTCCAGAGCCATCCTGCCCTGGCCCCACACTTGCCTGGCATCGCACCCTCCCGGCCCACCTCCCCTGGGGAGGGTGTCTCCCATGCCCCGTGGTTTTCTGGTTCTCAGCTCAGCGGAGCGTAGTGTGCAGAGCTGTGTTGTGAGGGGTTTATGCTTATCCACGTGCCTTCCCAGAAACTGGCATGAGCAGAGCCTGGCTCTGTGCCCTGAGCCGGCTCGTGCCTGCCGTGCCCCCTGCAAGATCTCTATGCAGTTCCATCAGAGCAAAGAAACGAAAACAGAAGAAGGGATGGAGAGACATCTGGCCTGGGGCTTGTTGCTCTGGACTTGTCTGTGAAGATACAGTAATCAAATCATTGCCCTCTCCTCTTGGAATAAACAGGAGAATCTTTACTGTTCGCTCTGCAGGCTTGGAGGGCATTGTTTTGAGTCAGTGTGCCGGAGCAGAACTTTCCGATCTCTGCCCTTCAGCAAATGAGTAGTGTGAATGCCCTTCATGCCCATACTTTGTACTGCAGCCGCCTCTAAGATTTAAAAAAGGGTGCAGCTATTATCTGTTGAAAAAAGAACATATTTGAAAAAAAATCTCTTTGTTTATTTTACTTTTTTGTAGTTGTTCTCACTTTCTGGAAATCTTATTAGGTAGATGTTTTACCTCCTGGATTGAGCCTCCATGTCTTCTAACTTTTTTCTAATTTTAATCTTCATGTCCTTTTGTTCTAAATTCAGAGATGGCCTTTTTGTTTTCTTTTTCTAAAAAAATTTCAATGTTAGCTTTTGAACTTTTAATTTTGCCTATCATAGCCTTTAATTTCATAAAAATATTGTTGTTCTCCAGTGGTTCATAGTAACCTATTCTGGGTTTGTGGATGTACTTTTCCACACCTGTGGGAACACTACTTTATAACATGCTCTTCTCCATCCTCTAAATTAGCTCTACTTTCTCTGGAGTCACTTTTTAAGATTTTTGTTTATTTTCCATCTTGGTCCCTCTTTTTTTGTGCTGTAGGGTTTTTTTTGTTTTTTTTTTTGCAGTACCGGGGATCAAACTCATGACCTTGTACTTGCCAGACAGGCGCTTATGCCACTGAGCTAAATCCCCAGCCCCTTTGCTGTAGGGTTTTTGTTCTTTAATGTCTGGTAATCCATGGCTGTCCTTCTGCATGTTAAAGTAAAGGGTGAGGTCATTTTATATGACAGCTGTCCTGGTTTCCCTCCCCTGCAGCAGTCCTGCTCCCAAGGATAAAGGAGCTGCAGGCAAGTGATCCCCCTCCCAGCCATCCTCTCAGGCGTCCCTGGTATAACTGTGTTTCTCTGACACCTCTGAGGTTGGACACCACTGTACTGATCTGTCACTCACGTTTCATTTATGGCCTAACGAAGTCCCTTGTTCATTGTTCTACTGGATTGATTCTTTTTTATTATTACTACCGATTTATAGGAGTGCTTCACACAAGTCTCTAGTTATATGTATCATGAATGTAACTTCCATGGATTAATAGTGCCTCCAACGAACAGTTTTTAATATGAATATGGCACTACCAATCTTTTCCAGTGAATTAGTGCTTTTCATTTTTTTTTTTTTTTTTTTAAGCTTATTTTTTTTTTGTTGTTTTGTTTTGTTTTTTCTTCCGGTACTAGGAATTGAACTCACGACCTTGTGCTTGCCAGGCAGGCACTTTGCCACTGAGCTAAATCCCCAGCCCCTGCTTTTCATTTCTTTTTAAAGAAAACGTCTCTTATTCCAAAGATGTAGAGATATTCTCCTACACAGATAGATTACACCTTGTCCAAAATTTTTGGGCCCAGAAGTTTTGGCTTCCAGGTTTTTCAAGGTTTTGCATATTTTCATATACATAATGAGACACCTTGGGGATAAGACCCGGGGCAAAACGTGAAATGCACCTGTGTTCCATATGCACTGCGCACACTGCCTGGAGGTCATTTCACAGGGTGGCTCCCCTGCACTTGAATCCCGACTGCAACCCCTCCCAGGAGGTTCCCTGTACAATTTTCTACTTGTTGTATCAGATCAAGATGCAGAAAGTTTCAAGTTTGGATTCTCAGATTATTTATACTCAACCTGTATTATTTTCTATAAGTTTTAATTCACCCTTCACATTTAGGTCTGAAATTCTCATGAGATGATGTCTGTCTAAAGCGTGAAGTAGGATGTCACGCTTCATTTCGTTTCCCAGTTTGGATATTTAATTGATGCTACCATTTCTTTAAAAGATTATCTTTGGGGATGGGGATTTAGCTCAGTGGCACAGCACCTGCCTGGCAAGCGCAAGGTCATGAGTTCAATTCCTGGTACCAGAAACCGCCCCCCCCAAAAAAGAATATCTTTGCCCTTCACTCTGAAGTGTCACCTGTGAAATAAACCAAGTGTGCAAACAGGCACAGGCTCAATTCTCAACCCTGTATTCTGTTCTAATGTGTCCCAATCCTCACATCAAAATTGTACTCTTTTGTATTTTTATAAATTTCAAAGATTTCACTCTTACTCTTGGTTATTCCTAGCTTGTTGCATTTCTACATAAATATTAGAATCAATTTGGCTCTACTATCCCCAAAATATCCTGCTGGAACTAAACTTGTGTTAGAAGACACTAGAGTGGATCCCTTCCTTTATCTTTTACAATCTATATCAAAAAAGTTTTACAGTTTTCTGATCTAGATCTTCGGTATATTTTGTTAAACTTATTCCTGGGTACTTTTTAAAATTCTACAGTAAATTGTACTAGTTAAAATTTTTTTAACTTTTCATTTGTTATTAAAATACAGAAATTCACTTCATTTTTGTAATCAACATGTCTAGCAACCACGCTCACATTAATTAATAATTCTCATAATCCATTCATAGATTCTCCAGGATTTTCTGTGTATGCAAATGTACCATCTTCAAATGAGGTTTTTTTTTTTTTTTTTCCTATGTGATCCTTATATTTGTATTTCCTTTTCTTGCTGTATTTCACTGACTAGGACCTCCACTATAGTGCTGAATAGAAGCGGTTTCAGCAGGTGGTTTCAACCCCTTCTCACTCTAGAAGAAATGCTTTCAACACTTTACCCTTATACATGGTGCCTGCTGTGGGCTCTTCATAACTATCCTTTGCCATATTTGATAGTTTTTTTCTATCTCTAGTTCCATAGAATACTTATTTGTATATGGACCTTGACTTCTGTCAAAATCTTTCTCAGGATGAGCTGAAGTGATCATATAGTATTCGCCCTTATTCTGTTAATGTGATGAATTACAATGATTCAAATATCAAACCAACCTTGCATTCCTAGAATAAACTTAAATTCATTATGATATAGCACCTTTGAAAAAATCTAGCTCCAGATTAGATTTGCTAATATTTTGTTTGAGAATTTGTATTTATATTTGTGATATTGGCCTTTATGGTTTTTTCTTGTAATTTCCTTCTTTAATTTTGCTCTCAAGCTTAGGCAGATCTCATAAAATTAGTTGGAAACTGTTCATTTTCATTCTCTACACGTTTGTGTGTGATTGGTGTTATTATTCCTTAAACATTGCAAAGAATTATCTGGGAAAGCTATTAACTCCTGAAGTTTAAAGTAGTCTTTTAATATGGCCAGGGATACAGCTCAGCAGCACAGTGCCTTGCTTGGCAATGCAAGGTCCTGAGTTTGGTTCCTGGTATTAAAAAAAAAAAAAAAATGAAAGTAGGCTTTTAATTGCAAATTTAATTTCTTTAATAGATATGACACTACTGTTTTCCTCAGATTTTATGTTTTTTCAAAGATTTGAAGCTTCCATCTAAATGGATACATTTACTGGCATAAAGTTGTTCAAACTACCTTCTTACTCTCTTTTAAAAGTTTGTAGGGTGTGTAGTGATTTCTACTTTCTTTCTTAAAACTTGCATTTCTAGGGGTTTTTCAGTTTCAAACTGTGTTTTTCAAAGAATCAAAACTTGGTTCTATTGGTTTTCTCTATTAAAATTGTTTTCTATTTCAATAATTCTGCTTTTATGTTTATAATATCCTTCCTCCTACTTCTGTTGGATTTAATTTGATGCTCTTTGTCAAATTTTTGAGATATATGCATACAATTTATTTTCAGTCATTTTTCCTAATAAATGTATTAAAAGCTATATCAATCTAATCATTTCATTAGCTTATCTATGAGTTTGATATGTTATATCATCATTACTATTCAATTAAAAATATAGTCTAATTTCTACTGTTATCTCTTGCTTGGCCCATGGATTATTTATAAGTGTACTGCTTAATTTCCAAACACTTAGGATTTCTTTTCTAGTGTGGTCAGGGAATACACTCTGCTGGAGTCTGATCTTTTACATTTTGTTGGGATTTCCTTAGAGTCCAACAGTCTCTCTTGGTATATTCTCACATGCATCATAAACAGTGCATATTCTCTGCTGGTTTAGTATAATGTTCTCTCTCTCTCTCTTTCATTTATGCAGTTTGAATCTTTATGTGAAAAATCTCTAAGTTTTTAAAGGCTGGCAACTGATTCAGATTTGTTTTTAGAAACCAGGGAAAGCAAATGACTCTGAAATCCACTCTCAGACCTGTCTAGTCTTTGGGCTTCTGGGTCCAGTCCCTGTCTCTCTGGTCAGTTCTGATCTCCTCCGGCCCCTCGGGGAATGCAGTTTCTTAGGTTGATGTCTTAGTGGCTTCCCAGAGCCAGGAGATCATCAGCAATGACTAAAACCCTCACCCAGCCAAAGTGGCCACAGCCACCCCTGCCCGGACACTCCTCAGCACGGCCATGCAGCCCAGCTTGTCTCCTACCCACACCTGCACAGTGGGGCTTACCTTGCATGCCTGAGGGCCCAAAGTCCTGCCGTGTGAGGAAGATAGCGTGGTCGTGGTACTCGTCGTGGCCTGTGTCCGGCTTCTGCTGCAGGTAGGCCCAGCGGCAGACGTTCTCCAGGCTCTGGGAGGGGTTCCCGATCTCGATGAGGCTCGTGGACTGCAGGGGCATGACGGGAGAGAGGGATGGCGCTGTGCCAACTATGTGGGAGTGGGCTGGCTGTTGTGCGGATGCTGGGGCTCTGGTCCAAGTGACGCCAAGCCCCTTCTCGGCACTCTTGGACCCTTCCACTCAGCTCCATTCTGAACAGAGGAGGAGGCTCCCTGGAGACACTCCCCTGCAGGAGTCTCCATACAAAGTTACTGCACAGTTTGCAGGGGAGACGCGGAAGCAAAGTTCTGGGATCACCTGAGGCCTCCCCACTTTAATCCATTTGCCCACCCCATTTCCAGGAGTTCCTGCATTCTACTAGGAGCTTATCCCGTGCAAGCTCTGGACAGCAGGCGAATACCTGTGGGTCTCACCCAAAGAGTTCAGGGGTCCAGGGCAGGAGGATGGAAATCCCAAGAGGGTGTGCACCCTCAGAGGGAGGGGAGATAGCCTTGCATTTTCCCATTAGACGGTGCTGACAGAACAACATCGAGGAGAGGAGAATGCAGCTGCTGCAGAGGAGTTGTATGAACAGGAGCAACAGCAGAATGTTTGCACAGGAACTATGCACGGGAAGCCACTGGTAATGAGCACACCGCATTTGTATCCTGACGCGCACTTGGTAGCCAAGGCTGGCAGTGGCTGACCGTCCTGGGCACCCTCCACACTTGGCATTGGCACGCACCACCCAGCGGCCCCGAGAAATTGCTTCCCCAAAGCATGCACCTGGTAAATGGACGAGATCAGGTTTGAACCCAGCAGAGCTAAAGCCAAACTCTGCGTTCAGCCACTGCCCTAAACTGCCTCCCCCAACAAGATGCACAGGACTCATCACGAAGCCAGGGTTCTGTGAGCAGCACACGCTGTCCCTCCCAAGACCCTCAGAGCAGGCGTGCTGGTTTTTGCTCTCCCTGTGTACTCCCGCCTCTGAGGGAATTCCCTTCCACAGAGCTGAGAGACCTCCCAGGAGCCCTGGCACATTTTTCCTCTTTCAGGATACACTTGTCCAGAAAGAGATGCACATTCTGGACATGTACGTAAGCAGGCATTCTGCTGCTCCTCTCGCACAAATGGATCCACAGAGCACAGCTCCTCCCGTCTAAGCCAGAGTCAGCCAACCTCTGCCTGAACATGTCTGAGAAAACACTGCCTCTGTACTGACCGCACACAGACTTGTTTCTTGTTACTCTCTAAATAGTATAGCATAGGTGGGCATATAGCTCAGTGGCACAGCATCTGCCTAGCAAGCACAAGGTCCTGAGTTTGATTCTAGCACAAAAAGACAACAGGATAGAAACTTGCAGAAAATTTACACGTATCAGGCTCCATAAGTCATGTACAGATGATGTAAACCACAGTGACTGCCTACACTATATGCAAATACCAGAACATTTTATATATGGGACTTGGGCATCCAAGGATTTGGGCACCCTGAGGGTCCTGGAGCCAGTCCCCCTCAACACAGAGGAGCGACTGTACAGCCACAAACTTCCCTTTGTAGGTATAAGTAGCAAAGGGTAGAGGCTGGGAACAGTTAGTGAGCCAGGGAACTCCAGAATGAAACCACAGAAGCTAATCAAGGCCAAAGAAGACAAGACATTGCCGGGTCCCCTGTGCTACCCGGGACTCACACGATGCCAGACCAGTTCCCAAGTTCTAATCAGAGAGCAACTGTGAAGACTCCGTCTCCTGCTCCTGGGAAATGAGATTACTCACTATAGCAGGATGGCAGTGAGTCCTAATGAAGTAAGGCACAAGCCAGAGACTTGTAACTGGGACTTGTCTGACACAGAGGGTGACAGCTCAGGGGAGGCGGGAGGAGGCTGGGAAGGTGCACTCCTGCCCCCTTGTGACAGGAAGGAGCATCAGCATCTCTGGCCAAAGAGCTGTAAGCAAAAGCGGCACAAGTCTCGGTGGCTGGGGTGTTCATTGTCTGTGGAGACCCTTCAGACATCTTTCTTCTCGGGTCATGATCCAGGAACATCAAGATTGCGTGGCTCTGTCATTCCAGCCCAAGTGACAACGCGATCAGCACCCCACGCTAACTCACAAGTACAGCATGAGCAGGAAATACATCTTTACTGTTTAAAGCCGCTGGGAACTTTGTTGTTTCTGCAGCCTAACTTAGGCCATCCTGGCTGACAGCAGAGGACAGGAGCAGATATCTGCATTAGATCCAAGCCAGATCCCCACAACTTGTTCCCTGAGACCCTGCCAGCTGGTGTCTACCTCCAGGAACCCTTGGGAGCTCGCAGCTCTGAAGAAGGAGTGACTCAACGGATGTCCTTCCCCGTGTCGACAGGGTGTGAGCATCAGGTGCACCATGGGCGATCCACAGAGCGAGCCTGACTGGGTCCTAGAGTGGCCCATGTGGTTGGTTGTGTGATCCTGAGCTTAAGACTGTCAGTCCAGGTCCAAATGAAAGGGTCAGCGCAGGATGGTCTCGCCCAGCCCAAATGTTGGGACCGTGTTTGCTCCTGGAGTTCCAAGTTCCTTTAGTGAGACACACAGTTTGAGTCTGGGCTGTCCTGATGCTCTGTGGGCTGTGTGTACTCTTGCCTGCCCTCTTCACCCAGTCTCGCGTTGGGAAGACATCCCTTCCTTAATCTGCTGGCTTCCGGGCTTTGGCGTGGGAAGTCCCAGGCCCGGCCAACCCTAGCACTGCATCTTCCTGGCCACTGTGACAGTTCAGGGTGAACACTCAGCCGAGAAGGCCAAGGAGTCACTGAGGATAAGACGTGGCCCTGGCACCACAGAGGAGACTCCTGATGAGGAGGGGGCCTCCACAGAGCAGGGAGGACCCCAAGTGGAGAGAAGATTCCTGATGCTCTCAAACAAGCACCTGGGTTCGCCCGGGCCTGCAGCCTGCCTACCATAGGTATTACCTTTTGTTACATAAACATTGCCCCAAAATGTAATGCTCTTAAAAGCCAAGCATTTATTACCTCAGTTTCTGTGGGTCAAGGATCCAAAAGCAACTTAGCTGTGTTCTTCCAGCTCCAGGTCTCAGACAGCTTGCCTGAGAATGCAGCCGTGGTCCCATCAGAAAGCCCCACTGGGGGAGGGGCAGCTCCCACACTTGCTCAGTTATACAGTCCTTGCTGACTATTGGACGAGGGCTCCTCACCACGCCAGGCAGCCCTTCCCACGGGGCAGCTCATACACGGCGGCTTGCTGTTTTGGTATGACTGACAAGGAGTGCGTGCCTCAGACAGCAGCCACAGTCTTTTTATAACCCAATCTCAGTCAACCCAGTCAGAAGTGAGTACCGCACCACGGTGTGAACTCTGAGGCACTGGGTCCCTGGAGACTGGCTTGGAGCCTGCTGCCCCAGAGATGTCTCCTTTATGCGTCAGGAAATCCCTCTTGTTATGAAGGCCAGTTCTGAGTTGTGTTACTGTCACTTGCAGCCAGGAGGATCCTGGGTGGGGGGCACGAAGGCACCCATGAAGGGCATGGCTGTCAGATGAACGATAGTGACTGGCTCCAGGGCCGACTGGCATGTCCTACACGGGGAGAGGAGCTCTGGCCAAGGCTCTGGAGAGGATTCAAGGGTCCAGCCATAGAGACACCGTGATATCAGAGCCAGAGAAGAGCAAGGACGCCACACAGGGCACCGAGCCACAGGCTGAAGCAGGTCGAGGCTGTGCAGAGAGTCTCCTCTCCAGGGGCGCCGGAAGAACAGTGCGACCTGAGTGTCCTGGATGGGCGTGACCGGATGTGAGTCAGAGCAGCAGGTCTGTGGGTCACAGAGGGACAGGTCGAGGGTCACAGGGGTCACAGGGGTATAGAGGGATATTTCCTGACAATGATACAAAGAAAGTGGGGGTGATAAGGAGTGGTGAGGACTGGGGCAGACCAAGAAGCAAGGCACGGCTGGACGGGGTGGTGTCCACTGAGTGCCAGCCTGTGGTCGGCATGCCCGAGCAAAGGCCTGGGGGCGCGAGACTGGATGTCTCAGGCGCTCATCAAACCTACATTCCACAAAGATATGTACTTAATGGGAAGGCCGGCTTGGAGGGAAGTGCCCCTCCCGGGTCACCTCCAGAACCCTGGAGTGAAGCCTCCCTCCCGCACACGCCAGCCTGGCATGGCTGTCAGTCCACAGCATCCTCCAGATGCTCCCAGGGTCACCCAGGGTCTCGGGCCCTCTTGGCCACCAAAGTGACCTCGCACTGCAGCAGGATAATTCACTGAAATATTGATTTGTTCCTGCCTTGCTTTGCTCCTCACCCGTTCCAGGAAAGCAGAAGGCGCTCAAGTTCTCCATCCCCAGTGGAAACGATTGGTCCGGTTCCTAGCTTTCGGCTTCAGGGTAATGCCCCAAGTGAGGGCAGAGGGGAGGACTGGAGAATTTGGCCCCAGGCAGGAGGAGCTGCCTTAGTGTGAGGGGCACCCCCGGCAGGAGGGCTTTGAAAACAGTGACCGTGTGCTGCACACTGCAGGCGTCGATGCTGGATGTGGGGCGCCCCAAGAAGTTGAAGGGGTAGGTGAGAGTTCAGGCACCCACAGAATCAACCCCTCGCTGAGGCTTTGAGTGACAAGATGCGGGTCATCGCCGGTACCCACAGAGTCCCAGGTTATTCATAAAGTGAATACAGCATGTATTCACCTTTCCATAAAGTGACCCAGCACGTGCACAGAATCCACCCTCTCACGTGCTTTAAATCACCTCTGGCTCACTTATCGCTCACACAAAACAAGTGCTGTGTAAGGAGTCGTGGTGCTGCACTGTGCAGTGTAATCTGCACATGCCCGGCGCAGACACAGGCCCCTGCCCCCGTATTTTCAGTCGGCAGTTGGTTAAGTGCAGAAGCAGAGCCGCCATCTGCACCTTCCGTCTCCTCCACCATCCCGTTTTCCAAGGCCCGGCCTGTCTTAGGTGGGTTCCGGGGAACCACGGACCAGGGTCCCGGTCTCCCTGGGCCTGCAGCATCGAGAGGCTGTGACCAGACACGGCCTCGTGCTCCACAGCAGGGTGGGGCCCACGTGCACGTCAGCCAGGGCCGCTCTGGCCAGAAAGGAGGGGACAAGGGACAGCCAGGGGGGCTGTGGCAGTGTCAGGAGTCAGAACCAGTTCCTGTGGCAGGAAGGAGAGGTGTCACAGCGTTGGAGGGCAGGGACAGTGGGACAGAGATGATGCCTGGTCTCCAGCTCTGAGGACAGGTGACCATGGATGTGGTATTGGAGGAAGTATTTGGGGGGGCTGCAACCCCCTCGGGGAGGGCATGGGGTCTGACTGTGTGACAGTCATGGGGCCTCTCTCCTGCCCAGCCGCCTCCCCGGTAAGGGCTTCAGGAGCTCCCCACTTCTCAGGTGCAGTGTGCAAGGGTGATCAGCCCCATGGCCAAGGGCTGGCCCAGGCCCCAGGCGAAGCCGATGGAGCAGAGATGGGGAAGCACTGAGGTCGGGTGAACGGGCTGGCCAAGGGCAGCCGCCACAGCCACCCACACTGCCCTGCCTCTGTACCTGGCCCTCACCTTCCCGCGACCCCCTCTCCCACTTCCTGAGAACCACCAGCGGCCTTCCCACGTGCCCCGTGTCCTAAGGACCTCTCCCGGGAACAGCTGTCCAGGCAGAGACACGGCAGGGGTGGGGAGTGGGGGCTGGCGGGGCTGGGTCCCAGGAGGGAGGTCTGACCGCAGCAGGTCCCTGGAAAAGCAGAGGTCTGGGCAGCTCTCAGGCTCTCCTTGCTGCTGGCCAGGCTATCGGAGACAGTCCTAACACCCTGGCAGCTTCTCAGGAGTCACACAGGCTCCCCCAGACCACACGCTGGGATCCAAGCTCCACCCAAGCCCCAGCACCCAGCACCCACGGGATCTGGCTCTCTGGACCTCCCCAGACCCCTCCACACTGTACCCTTGCCACAGGTCCCAGCACCAGGACTGCGCCTTCCTCCAGGCGAGGGGAGATGCACCTACCGTGGTGCCTCCTCTTGTGTGAGAGAGACAGCCCAAGACTCCAAGGAAACCACAGACAGCACCGAAACCCATACATACGTCTTCTCCTACACACCCACAGTGGACCTCCACTTCTCCACTTCACGGGGCACTTCACAGCTTCCCTTTGGCAGAGCCAAGGCGCTGATAGGATCGGGCCAAGACCCACACAGAACCAGACCAGACCTTTCCACGCAAGAGGAGTCTTTATTGGGGGGAGGGGCACGGCGGGCTGCCCAGCGGACTAGGACAGCCCGGAGCTGAGCAAAGCGTGGGGTTTTTAAGCTGTCCTTTTTGGGGAGGGTGTCTGAGGGCCAGAACATTTTCCGGGAGGGGGTGTCAGTGGGCCAGAACAGCCCGAGCAGAGGGTGTTCCTGGGTCAGAACAGCAGGAGCAGAGGGTGTTCCTGGGCCAGAACAGCCCGAGCAGGGGGTGTCATTTGTCAGAGTTGAACGTCTGGTTCTGCCAAGGCGGATGACGGTGAGGTTGGCTTTTGTTGAGGGGAACTGGAGGGGAGCAGGTGAAGAGGAAGGAGTTTTTATTAACTCCTTAATAAAAGCTTAAATCTCCCACTGGGGGAGGGGCTGCCTTGTGACTTATCAGGGGCCAGCATTACTAGTCCTCACTTTAGGGCCATTACTAAGTAAAATGAGGGTCCACGGAATGCAAGCACCCGAGCTATGGCAGCTGACGCGATACCCGAGACGGCCACAGAGCGACTAACTGGTGGGTAGCAGAGACACGCGCAGAGGAGCACACAGCAGCCACGCGGCTCCCGGGTGGGGGGCCGTGTGACGGTGGAGACAGGCTTCCCCGCTCCTCTGAGCGGCGGGCCTGTCAAACTTAGGAAGGGTTTGTTTCTGGAATTTCCCATCGGTATTTTCAGGCTGTGGCTGGCCCTGGGTGAGGAGACCGCGGAAGGTGTAGCCGTGGACAAGAGGGGCCTGCAGTGTGCTCGCACTCCGGTCTCCGGCGGAAGCAACCCGCAGCCAGAGGGGCAGAGAGCGCGCCCCCTCCGCTGGGGAGAACGCTCACCCCAGCCCGCGGCGAGCCGGGCTTCCGCCGCCCCAGGGCCTGGCCCCGCGGC
>NW_004955408.1:1296676-1314124 GCF_000276665.1 Chinchilla lanigera | reverse complement strand
GCTGTGTGCCCCGGCCGCGCCCGCCCAGGGGGACAGCTCTCCCTCTCGGCCCGGGCAGGGTGCACACGCTGCCAGCACCCCAGGGGCCGGCCCAGCCCCAGAGCCCCGTCCTTCTGGGGACCCAGGGCTGCCCCGGCGGGAAGGCTGAGGCAGGAGGGAGCGCGCCTGTGCCTCCCGGCCCTGCTCCGGGGCCTGCAGGGCCCCTGCCGCCTCCTCGCAGGCCCTGGCTCTGGCCCTCGCACCCACGGCTGGGCTGCAGGCTGGGGCTCGGCCGCGCTCCGCCTGCGAGCCCTCACCTCCTCTCAGCCTCGCCAGACTCGGGCGGGCTGTCTGACCTTTCACCTCGCACAGTGAGAGATCCGACAAGCATTCATTCCATCCTGTCTTGACCCGGCCTTTCGTAACCAGACACCTTGCGTCTTCCTCCCATTGTCCCCAAGTCTCTGATTCTCATTGCTTTGATTCTCGTCGTCCTAGGAAATATTTAAAATAACAGTTGAGTAGCTGTGTGGTACCTTCTCTCCGAATCAATTGAAAAGCCCGTTGCTATGCAACCCTGGAGTGTGGTGATGCTCCGCTCCCTGGCTGATGGCATATTGTATAAAATAAGATAATCTCTTTTCTTCTGCTTTTTTTTTTTTAAGAAATGGAGAAAAATGTTGTTTTAGGAAAAACTTGAGATAACTCAGAGGCTTCTCATGAGCTGGAAGACAAATAACATGTCACTCACACAAGTGCCACCAATTTTATCCCTGCTGGAGCTGGGGCCTGGGGACAGGGGAGAGAGGGAGGGAGCAGAAGGCAGGAGCTGGTCTATTTCTGTCACAATTAGAAATGAACGCAAAGGCTGATACACATGCAGCCGCTCTGCCTAGGACCAGGTCATGGCCTCACAGCACCCCTACGCGGTTCACCCTGCCCTGAGGGATGCGGCTGTCCTGCTCCTGGCTGCAGCCCCTTTGGTTCTGTCGGGCTTTGCTTACCCCAGGGACGGGAGCCTCCTTCCTCAACAGGAAACTGAGGCCCCTTGCAGGGCACCTCATCCGAACTCATCCTCGCCGCGAGCTGCTGTCCCGTGCCTTGTGCAGACGGCCTGGTTTCAGCTCCCTCCAGCAGAACAAGCGAAGCCCATTCCCTCAGCTGGGTGCCCCTGGCCCTGGCCCCAGAGCTCAGCTGGGGTGGCACCTGCCCAGCACCTGCCCCACACCTACCCCACCTGTCTCCTTCCTTCCCAGCACTTGCACCGGCTCGCTGCCTGCTCTGCGAGCTCCGCGGAGCCCCAGCCACTCCTGGCCGAGGCTGAGCTCAGAGACCTGACCCCCTCTTCTCCTGGCCCATGGGCGCCCTGGGACCTGAGTGCGGCCGCAGAGTTACACATAGTTGAGCACGTGACAGGGACAGGGACCGTATCCACATGAGCTAATTACGGAATTAAACATGTTTATCAGCCCCCCTGAATTGAGTGAAATTTATGGAATTTAATCATAAAAGAGCAGGGTTGGGTTTCTTTTTATATCCCGCTCTTTGTCACATTTGCCTTTTCTAATAATTCATTTGAAACGTGTTTTCGGAGGAGCAGTCTGCCGTGGAAGGCATGGGAGGCCTGCGATGCTGAGCTGCCTCTCAGGCCAGCCGAGTGCCTGACCCTGCAGCCACTCTCATGGGCCACCCTTTCTCCTGTGTCTGCGGCCCCAGGGTGAGTGGTCTTTCCTTTACCACTCGGCACTGCTTCTCAAACCTGCATCTCAGGCTGTCAGCTTAAGCCACTGAGTGAACAGCAAGCACCAAGCTTCCTGCCCTTGTTTGGATCTGGAATGTTCCCTGAAGGCCCGTGTGCTGCAGGCATGGTCCCCTGGGTGTCAAGGTGGGAAAGGGAGGTGGGAAAACCTCAGGACCTGGGGCTGAGTGGGAGGAAGTTGGTCCATTGGGGCGTGGCCTTGGAGGGGATAGACTCCGCCCCTTCCTGTGTCGCTCTGCTTCCCAGGCCAGGAAGTAAGCAGTGTCCTCCACCCTGTACTTATGCATTTGTTGCTTTGGTCCATGATAGCCCAAAGCAACAAGAGCCAAGTGACCATGCGTTATGACCTCTGACCTTTTCACCATTTAAGTTGTTTATCTCAGGTATTTTGTTACAGTGGTGGAAAGCTAACACCCCCACACATACACGCTGTGACAGTTCACTGATTATGTCAGCCGGATGAGAAAAGCCCAGCTAAATGGAAGCAGCATCGTCTGGATGTGATGACACAGCTGAGGAGGACTGTCTCGGAATGGCATGAAAGGGAAATGAGGAAGGACTCGCTTCTGTCTCTTCAAAGGTGCTTCAGTCCTCCAGTCTCTGCTTTCACCCTGGGTGTCATCTTCAGGCTTCTAACACAGACCCTTCAGCTGAGGACCATCGAAGACCCTCAGCCTCCGTCATGTCCACCGTCGGGACACGACGGCGAGCTCTAGGCCTTGTGCTGGATCCTTCGGATGTCCAGTGCGCAGACAGACCCTCTGCACTCTTCCGCACCCAGCAGTGCACGGCCATCGTAAGCCCATCTGTAAATCCTTATTATTTGTACATCTTGCATTAAATCTGTTTCTCTAGTAAGCACTGACATACACACACCCATGACTCTTACGAGGCAGGAAACAGAGGCTTCCAGTCCTGCCCCGGGATAGGTGGTGCCAGCTGGATGCCAGTTCCCTCTGTCTCCATTGACGTCTGGTATAGAGTTGGGGCATGCAGAGCCCCATGGGGACACAAGAGGGACACAGGAGGGGGACCAGTGGAGATGCTTATCCAGGTGCTGGAGTCCAGTTAAACAGTACTGTCGGATGCTCTGAGGCCTCAAGGATTTTTTTTCTGTGAACTAGTTTTTATTGAATTAAACATGCACTCTTTTGCATGTGAAAACCATGGCTATCATGATAATTAAGAAAATTCCGTAAAACACAAAAAGGAAATAACAATTCCTTAGCCTATGGTCCAGCAATAAATACTGCTGACAACTTGTGTGTGCAATCTCTCCTGCACACAGACATGCACACAAAGCTGAGATCACACTGGAAAGTGACATCCAGCTTCTCAAAAAATAAATAAGCAAATAGCAAACTTAACTTTATGCTGTTACCATTTCCTGATGTCTTTGAACATGCTTTGAAAATGTGATTTGCCAGCAGCCTAAGATTCATCATGATTCGTTTAACTAGACCTCTGCTATCAGGTAATATCAGTTAATTCCTGTTGCCTGCATTTAGAAATAAGAACATGACAACTGTCTTGTCCCTAAAGCTGGGTTCACAGCTATGAACACCGCTTCAGGAGACAGACAGAAATGCATGACCAGATGCAAGGCATCAAGAACTTCCCAGAGGCAATGATAACGTGGTCATGTTTCCTCCCGCAGAAGCGAGTCTACTTGTTTATACTTAACTACAAGAGTGGAGAATTCATTCATCCAAAACAGCAGAAAATACCCCTTCTTATTCCTACAGGGCTGGCATTTATATTCTTTTATTTGTGTACTAGTAAAGTTAGATATTTTTACATATGTTTTCTTTTAGTCATTTGTACTTTTCATTCATTAACTACTTACTTCTTTTGCCAGTTTTGTTTTCCTGACGATTTATAATAGTTCTTCACATATTAGGGCATCCTTGTCATATTGCAAGTGCTTTCTCTGATTATTATTTGCCTTTCATTTGTGTGTAGTGGAAGAAGTTTCATATTTTAAGTATCCAAATATACCTATCTTCCTCTTTACAAATCCTTGCACTAGATTTATGCTTAGAAAACTCTTGACAATCAGCAGTTTGTGTGATTTAGTTGAATGTTATGGTAACTTATATTTACCATATGATGATATAGTTAACAGCTTGTTAAATTTATTTTATACTTATTTGTAATGCTTAATAACCGTTCCATTTTTATCAAAAGTTAAATTATCTATAGGAAGGGAATTTCAGCCATTTTATTCAACTGATCTATCTGTTCATGCTTATGCAAATACAGTGTTACTTTAATTACTTTTTACATCACAAGATGTTTGGAGCAATTCTCTTTCCATTTGTGGGGCTTCCAAGGGTTCCTCAGCCATTCCTGACTGTTTCTAAATAAACCTTAGAGAATCATTTTATCAGACTTCCAATTCTTAACCTGGGGAAAACCAACATTTCTTCCATAATCTATCTCCCCAGAAAGAGCAGCATGTATTTCTTCATTTATTTTCACTTTCTCCTACCAGTAAAAATGTGAAATTTTCTTTCTGTAGTGCCTGGACTGTCTTGCTAGCACCATGCCAGGTGCTTTATATGTTTGGTTACTGTCATACAGGCATGTTTTCTCTCTCAGCTACACAAAGCACCAGGCTGTTGCTGGTTCAAACCCGAGCTACTGATTTTTGTATGACTATCTTATATGCTCACACACCACATAATGATGTCACAGCCAATGACAGCCATACACGCTGGTGTCCCACGGGCTGGGTCACCCAGTGCATCCCTGGGGTCACAGACACAACCATGAGATCATCCATAATTCCTTTCTCAGAATTTGTCTTGTCCTGAAGTGATGCCACCAGACTTTGTTATTAACTCTACATATTTCACAGTGCGTTCTTTTGAGTTTTCCTGGCAGATCTGCAGCAGCAAACAATTACAATTTTGTCTTCCCTTTCCCGATATTAGTTTCATGTCGCATAAATCTGTCTAGGGTTTCCAGAACCACAGTAGTTTTCCTAGATTCCAATCTTGCTGTGACTACCTCCGGACAGCACCCCTCGGAGCAAGCTCTGCGGAATGTTCCTTCATGAGGACAAGGGCACCAGGGAGAAACAGGCTCCAGGACGCGGTCCAGTCACCGCTGAGAAGCTTGCCGGGCCTGTTCCTACAGCGCGCCTCTGGGAATGCTGCCCTCAGAACACCTGTTTTCCTTTGTTTTACCAGCATTACCGGGCCCCTCTATTTTCCTGTATAAACATCTATTCACATCCAAAGAATCAGCTGTGCAGAACATTTTTTAGGTAAATGTGCTTCTTTTTCCAACTTAACTGAAAATTTTGGTTGTCATGCTACCATCTGTCACTAGTTCCCTCAGATTCTTGAAACAAGCGACTTGCAGCTGCTGTGGAGCCAGCAGCCCTGTTCTGCCGTCTGCCTGGTCACCCCAGGGGAGCCCAGTGCTCCCGCATTCAGCCAGCCCCCACTTCTCAGGCTCTGGGCTGTCCTCCCAGGCTCCTCATCCTGACCTCACCGCGGTCACCTCCACTGGGGTCGCGCCAGGCCCTTCCAGCACCGCGCGGCAGGGAGTGCACCCGCTCTGCTGCGCCAGGCCCTCCTCTCCTGTTCTCAGCTCCTCCCACGCCAGCCTTTCCTGCGCTTTCCCATCAGCTCTGCGTCACTGTCATGAAATACCTGAGGCAGCTAACTGTAAAAGCAGAAGAGGGCTGCCTGGCTCTCCGTGTTGGGAGTTCAAGCTCAAGCTCAGGCAGCCCCCCTGATTGGGCTGTGGTGAGGCAGCTCACAAAGGCAGGAGCAGGAGTAAGAGGAGGAGCGGGCAGGCTCATCTCAGGGCAGCAGAGAGGAGCCCTCCGTGACCCTGCCCTTCCGATTAGCGCCACCTTGGGGACCAAGATTGTAAGTCCCTGTGCCCACTGGCCATTACACACTTGGAGGTGGGGGCCTCCTCAGCAACACAGCTGCTCCAAGCTGCCTTCTCAGGGAGCAAGCTCGCTCCGCAGCCGTGGGGTGCAGGGCCTCTTCCCTCTGTGCACCATCTGTGCTGCTGCAGCACCTCATCCCTGGGCATCTCTGCCTTCCAGCCTGCAGCGGGGTCTCCACACGGACTCCACCTGTAGCTCTCAGCAGTGGGGTCCCCCGCCCCACTTTCTCTGACCCTGAGTGAGGATGGGCTGCGCGGTCTCCCCCTTGAGTCCCAAGCCCGCTCTCAACTGGCTCCGTGTCTGATGTCCCTCCTGGCAGCCCTGGGACAGCCCTGTCCCTGACTATCCCAGCACAGCACTTGGCACATAGAAGCCCTTAGTAAAAATATTTGCCAGCTGTCCGGATTTGTCCTTAGTAAGCTGATGACTGAGTTAGAGGGCCGGATTTCCTGATGTGAACAACTCCCACGTTCCTAGGTGAGCCCTGCTGCACCATGGTAGGAGTTTCTCTTTACACATTATTCAAGCGCACGCTTCATATCTTAAATTTCTTTGTCTATTTTTAGAAGTGGGACACTTCTGTACTTTGTCACAGACATGGTACCTTCGGCAGCTTTAGACATTTGGGTCACATTGGCTACAAAAATGAATTCAGGTTGGGCGTGGTGGCGCACATCTGTAATCCCAGCACTTGGGAAGGCTGAGGCAGGAGGATTGCTTTGAGTTCCAGGCCAACCTGGGCTACACAGTGAGTTCAAGGCCAGCCTGAACTGCATAGCAAGACCCTTTCTTAAAAAAAAAAAAAAAAGACAGAATTAGAGGACTTCAGAGTGGTAGATGAGTTTCTGCGGCGTTGTTTTGCCTTTCATGAACAATTCCTTGAACTGAACAAGACTGTACCAGCAAAAACAGGTGGTCTGCCCATTAAGTGGTAATTTTACGAAAACTTTGCAAATGGTGAAAAACCCAAGTTCCCATCTCAGTTTGGGGATGGAGGGTGTGTCCTGCACTGTGTGGGGTCAAACTTGAAACATTTATATTTCCCTGGGAAACGCTCGGTTTCCCCAGGACCCCAGCTCCCTGCCAGCGATCCTCATGTTCAGACCCTGAGCTTCTGTGACAGTCCTGATGTGACCACACTCCTCACGAAAACAAGAAAGGAAATGGCTCAGGGTAGGGACAGTTCAGTACAGTCTGCCAGGGATGAGCTGATAAAGAAGCCTCTGCAAGCAGCCAAGACTGGAAGAGACAGGCTGTCTTTAGGCCAAATAAGATCCAGGGCTTTGCCAACATCAGCAAACAGTAAACCTCCACAATTTCCGAATTTTTTCCTTTTAACCAGTATAGGAGCGGCCAGGTGGGGAACGCAAGCCAGTCCACAGGGCAGCTTTTCCCTCCTCCTTTCCCCAGGATGTAGGACAGACCGCAGGTGCCATAACCATGGAAGCAATCCAAGTTCTTCACGGTTTTCAAAGTTACCCTAAAATCACCTGTACACAGAGAATCGGATAGGCTATTTTTGCCAGCGCAGAAGTTTTGCTCTGCAGTGCTGCTGTCTTTATGAGCTTTCCGAACTGTCTGCAACTGCAGCCCCAACGTCTCCCTCGCAGCAGGGTTTTAAAGCGTTTCCACATGGACCCGACTGTTTTTAGACCTATAGCTCCTCTCCCATCACCCTCACCATCACATTGGGGGCATTTAATCAGAGAACATGACCTAGTCCTTCTTGCTGTAGAAAATTCACTGAAGTTTCCTCTATAATCTAAATACCCCTGTAATTTTTAAGTGTTCTATGATTCCACAAAAGAAGGCGAACCCTTTTGTATGGCAAGGGGAAAATGACACAGCTACCGATTTTGCAGGATTTGGTGCACGGACTTGAGAGGAGACTCCCACAGTTAGGTTTGCAGCAGTTTTCTCTCGTCCCGACAGGTCACCTTGCAATGCTCTGTGCTGCCTTAGGCCGCACTGACCCAGCACAAGCGTCCTTCCCGAGGCCAGTGTCAGCCTCTTCTGAGCACCGGGCTTTGTGGGTGCAGGAGCAGGAAGGGACCTGCTTTTCACAGGGTGCATTCTGCACCTGGACCCTCACTGCCCTCCGCTTGACACTGGTGCCTGTAGGTTGTGTGCAGTTTGATTTTGGTTTTTGGCATTGAAGTTCTCTGTCTGTCAGCAGAAGCATTTAAGCCTTGACATAATTTCCACACAAGCTATGTCTGATCTTGTCACAAGTGGAATTTCTTTGCACCGAGTCAGACCACGGGTGCAGAATTCGGCCGCAGTTCTCAGTGAGAAGCCCGACTCCTGGGCAGAGGGTGGCATTGGCTGCTCGCCTAGGTGTGCCACTGAATCCCCTTGAGCCTCAGTGTCTTCCTCTGTAGGTGTGCTGTCACAGCAGGCACCACTCCCCTGAGGGTCATGCCGAGCTGGTCCATGCTGGCTGAATCACGGGCTCCTCTTTCTCTCCGTCTCTCTCTGCCTGCACTTCACCTTTCTTTCCACCACTGGTGGCTTTTTACCCTGGTGGCTTTTTACCCAGAGACCCAGGCGTGCTGCTGAGAAGAGGGTTCCAAGCTTCACAGCAAGAGGAGATGGGTCGGGCAGGGGCGGAGGAGCAGAAAGGGCAAGGCAGGAGAGGAGGTGGAAGGGACTCGGTCAGCAGGGGGCGTGTTAACCACGGATTTCTACGCTTTGACCTCAGGAGCTGACCCTGCCCTTCCTAGCACTGGCCAATTCCCAGAGACAGCAATCACCTGTGTGTGTGTCTTTCCTATAAAATCAGCCATGTCCAAGTCAGACCTCACAGCCCCAACCTCCACCTGCCCCTCCCTAATCCCAGGGCCAGGAGCTGGACACCCTGGTGCAGCCTCGCGCTCAGCTCCACGTCACCTGACCCAGCCTCTCTCAGTCTTTTCGGCAGAGACCGCGGCAGCCTGATTCCCTCTGCACTCACAGCGCGCTGCTCTCACGCGGGCCCAGCCAGGTGTGGCTGTGACTTGGAGCTGGGCCGCCCCGGGGCCCCTTCATTCCCAGAGTGGAGGCTCGGGCGTGGCCAGCAGGCAGGCCCCACGCTGTGCTCACTCACCTTCCCGTAGCTCAGCAGGATGATGCGCACCAGGACGACGTTGATGTGGGCCCCCAGCGACTCATCGTGGTAGATTTCGTTGACCTGAAAGACAACCAGGGAGGCCTCAGAGGAAATCGAAGGCCCACAGGCTGTGCAGAGGGCACCGCGACCTGCCCAGGCCCCAGGTGGGAGCCTAGGTCCCCCCCCCACTAGTCCCTCTTGGTCACTTTTCCCCAGCCTGACCACCGAACAACCTCAGCGCCCATCCCGATCTCCACCCCGCCGCCGTTGCCACCCATGTGGATGACAGCAGCTGCCGGGAGGGAGCACGGGAGAGCGGCTGGGACTGTCCCGCACCGGTCCCCTCCTTGCTGCTCTGGCTGTGGTGTCAGCTCTGCACACTGCTGGGACCCGCCGTCCACAGCCCTGCCAGTCGCAGACCAAAGGCACCGGGGAAATGAAGCTGCGGCACACGTGCAGATTTTTTTCCTCCCCACTGTTTCCTAAACAACGTGGTCTAACAACTGTCTGAAGGGCAGTGCTTGCTACAGCACAAAGGTGGGTGCTTCTGTTCTGAGGCTCAGTTCATATCGTTGGCTTCCTTTGTGCTTTACTCTTCTGAGACTGTTTGTTTAATTAGGGCGGGGCATTTCTAGGGGATGTACCAGGGCCTTGGGCATACTAAACTGGTGAGCTCCTGCTCTCCTTGTGTGTTTTAATTTTGCATTTAAAACCATTATTCTGAGCAGGTGTCCGTAGGCTCATGGGCTTCCTCAGATGTCACAGGATCTACAGCACAAAATAGGGGCTGCATTTCCCGCTCCACCACACAGCCGGATGACCTTCCAGAAACACGGGCCAGGTCAGAACCGGTTGGGGCTGCCGGAGGCTCTGTCCCCCAGGCTCCTCCCCACCCTCCTGCTGCACACGCAGCACGTGGGGAACAGCCCCTCGAGCCGCCTCCTTCATGGGCTGGCCAGGCCCTCTTCTTCCTCAGGTCAGCCTTGGAGTTGCTGCCTCCTGACGGAGCACTGTGGCCCTGGCATCTTGAGCTTTCCACCACTAGACTGCGCCGCTCCAGAATCTATACTTTCGTCCTGCACGCCCAGCCCCCAGCACAGAAGCATGAGGCAGGCCCTCGGACATTTTCATCAAAAGAATAATAAATCCATCGGTGCCATCACTGAGCGGGAGGCGTGGACCAGTCTCGCACTGCCGTGTGTGCAGACCAAGCCCAGAGGCCGCTGACTGGACGCCAGATCCCTTCGGGGAGCAGATACAGCCAAGCTGCACCTCCCGGAGCGCTCCGCCCCCTCAGGCCAGGGCCCTGGGTGTGCCGCACCCCGATGTTTAGAATCTGTATCTGAGCAACTGTAACTGCTGCTTACAGACAGGTAGCAAATCACCCACAGCAGGAAGATGCTCCAGAAAATCAGCATTAACAAGGAAATCCAAGCATGATGGATGAACTGAGAGGCACGCGGGGCCGGAAGACAAGGAGCCCAGACCACTGTCACCATTGCTGTGGGTAAAGACGGCACCAGCTGGAGGGCAGAGCGAAGGAGCTGATGGGTCCCCAGCGGATGCCACCACAGCCCAGCTCTCAGCCTGCCATGGGAGCTCCTGCCCAGCAAGCCTACCCTCAGATTATAATCTGGTTCCCTTCCCCATGGCCTTCTTGTCCTGTGGGGAAGGGGAAGATCAGACGGTCCCCGCGACTCAGGGCTGGGGGGTCCCCTTGAGTCCCCTGAACCTGCACCCATGCAGAGCGGTGCTCCTCTCTCCTTCTGGACTGAGCTTTGAACTCGCGCCTGAAGAAGGGAGTAGAGGCAGGGAGAGGACAGATAGCCTGAGAGCCAGGGAGGAAGGGAAAGCAGGCAGCTTGAGGCCGGCGGCTGCTTGAGGTCGGAGAGGGCAGAGGTCCACGTGAGTAGAAGGCGGCCCCAGAAAGCCCAAGAGGAGGCTCCACATGCCCCACAGCAAGCAAGCTGGCCAGCGCGGCCCCGCTCCAAGGTGCATGCAGCAGAGCGGCTGGCAACCCTGAGCTTGGCATTCCGGGCTCCAGAACTGAGAGAGATGACCTGCTGTGGTCTGAAGCCCTGCCGGTAGGATCTTGTCTCCCAGCCCAAAGAGACCAAACCAAGCCCTGTGTCAGGGCTTACAATGTTTGGATCTTGACTCTTCCCCAAGTCCCACGTGCCGAGGGCCTAGACTGCCAGCCTATGGTGAGGTGGAAGAGGCGGGGCCCAGTGGGAGGTGGTGAGGTCACAGGGTGTGCCTGAAAGGGACCCTGGCTCCTGCCTCCTGTCCGCTCTGACTCCTGGCCACTCTGCTCTGCCATGTGCTCCCACCATCGTGTTCAGCCTCAACACAGGCCCAAAGCAATGGGACCAGGGACCATGAACTGAGACCTCTAAAACCATAAGCCAAAATACACGTCTCCTTTTACGCTGGTTCTCTCAGGTTCTTTATCACAGCCACGGAAAGCTGACTGATACAGGGCTTGACCTGACCATGCCGCAAAAGGCTTTGAACAGGAAGAGCCTGAGCAGCTCTCAGGGACCCAGTGACATTTTTGCTCCTATCCTGGGGTTGGGGGACGTCAGACTAAAGAACTAAAGAGAGCGTCGCTTTCCCACTTTTGCACTTTGGTGTATGAATGTTCACCCCAGGCCTGCGGCGAGCGGGTCCTTCCTAGGTTCTCCACAGGACTTCTCTACCTTAGCTGAGCATGGAGTCACCACCTGGAGCCACCATGTGCTCTGGCCTGGGTGCTCCTTCCTTACAGCCCGAGGTGGGTGCCCTCTAGACCCACTTGGGGAGGGAGGCTGAGGAGTGGCACTTAGAAGCAACCAAAATGGCTTCACAATCACGATGATGCTGAGGAGGGCTCTGAAGGAGCAGTGTGGAACCAGAGGGTGTATTAATGCAGAGTCTGCCAGGTGGGACTGGGCTCTCCTAAGGGTGGGGCATTTCTCTCACAAGAGCAGACAAATGAGGACCAGTTAGCTCTGCGAAGTAGGGGTGGTGCTCTGGCAGAGGGAGCAGCACGTACAAATGTCCCGGGGTAAGAAGCATCAAGGCACACCCCAGATATAGATGGGGGCAGGAAGGGCCCCAGAACAGGAGGAGGCAGAGGGCCCTGAGACTGGACCATGCAGGTCAGGAGAGGGACTCCAAATGTGCAAAGAGAAATCAGAGGACGGGGGTCTGGGCAGGGAGGACAGGGACCCTGGGTCTTCTGTGGAAAGTAGAATGAAGGGGTCACAATGAGGAACATTGGGGTTCAGAGGCCGGGATGAGAGGACAGGAGGAATGTGTGAGGAGTGGAGTGATGCAGAATGGGGGGGCACCACCACCTTGGCCCCCCCCCCCCGGACACCACAGGGCCCGCTGAGCCTGTTCACGTCCACTGAACAATGGACTCCATCTAATCCAGTCGGGAGAGAGAAAGCCCTGGAGCTGTTCTCGAAGCACCCAAGGTGAAGGCTACGCGAAGCCCTCGCCCTGTACTCCCAGGGCCTCCCGGGGCAGCCGCAAGCGGTCCGGTCTAAGGTGTACTTCCCGGGACTCTGCCCCTGAAGCCGTGGCCATGGTCGCCCTCCCGCTGTGGGACCAGACCCTGGCCTGGGGCCGGGGCTGGGAGCTCCGCCTGAGCAAGGGGCGGCAGAGGCTCTGGGAAGGACGGGGCTCCATCCTCGTGGGAAGTGGGGAAGGGGCAGGCTGGCCCCACCGGGCTCCCGGGCAGTGTCCGTTCGTGCGGCATGGGGTCCCCAGCTCGCCTGCCCTCCGTCCTCAGCAGGCAGCCTTGCACAGGGCAGGTTGGGCCGCTTCCTCACTCCGGACTAGAGGTTGCCAGACACCCCGGAAACCCCGCTGCTCGCCCCAAGGTCCATGAATGGAGGCACTTCCAGGCCACGCCATGCTGGGCGTGGGGGTGCAGGTGGCCAGAGCCCCTGGGTGTCAGGCAGCAAAGTGTGGCCTGGGGCTGGGCGCTCTGGCCTCTGGAAGCCTGGGATGGGCTAGAGAACCAGGCAGAGGTGGCAGCTAGGGAGCTGGTGGGGCCATGTGGGAGACGCTCTGAGCAGGGGGCCAGGGAGTGGGAGGGCAGGCTGGGCTCAGGGCCTTCGCCGTGGTGCCTGCTCACCGTCTTCCCGGCGGCTGCCCTCCCCTGTGGCACATGCGCCAGGAGATCCCTGACTGGCTGGCTGGGCCCCGTTGCGGCGGAGCCAGACCACAAACGGGACCTGACCCCTCTGTCTGAGTACAGCAGGAACAGAGCCGGCTAGGACGCAGTTTGGGGGATGTCAGGTGGGCGGAGTCCCCAGTGTCCCTGTGGTCCGCTGGCTTGAGGTCCTGTCCCCACAGCCCGGGGCTTCACCAGCCTTTCAGCGTGCGGTGAAGCTGCCACGGCACCCAGGGTCTGGAGCCTTCTGCCCCTGGAGGCCGCCGCCCAGACCCAGCGGGGAGTCAGAGCTCCCCCAAACCAGCCTGGGCTGGAAGCCTTCAGGGCCCATCTGGGAGGCGGGGACCCCAGGAACAATTAGCAAAATCCCCAGGGGACCCAGCCGCAGTGCTTCTGCCCAGGACTGAGCTGACCGATGGGGCAGGGGGAGCAGATGGGGCAGGGAAGCTGACAGACGGAGGCAGAGGCCGCCTCCAGACAGCTCTTCCTCCCACTCAGGGAGAGGCGCACGCTGGGGGGGTGGGGGCTCAGAGACACCCAGCCCATGCCCTGTCCAGTACCAGTCTTCACAGCGGCCAGCACGTGGAGCGGATCTGCCCTCTTCTGCCCTCTGCCTGAAGCCCCCGGAGCCCCCTGGGCCTCTGGAGTAGGTCCCACCCTTCCCAGCTCCCGCGCTCCCCCTGCCTGCATCAGCCCCTTTCTCCCTCGGACCTGCAGTCCTGCCACCTGCAACGGCTGGAGCCCGCAATCCCCACATCCCCCTCCAGACCCTGGATGCTTTAGCTAGCGGAAGGGCATGTGTGGGGAAAAGGGCATAGTAATGAGTGAGTACCGAGTCCTTTCAGAGGAGAAAGGCATTCGCTCCCCGCCCAGGGACTTCCCCTCCGGCTGCACCTGGAGTCCCACTGAAGGCCTCGCCTGATGCCGGGCCGCAGCAGCCTCCCCAGCAGGGAGCCGTCGGACCGCTGGGCCTTTGCACCTGCCGGCCTTGCTCCCCACGGCTCTCCCAGCCCCTGTAGGGGCTCAGGACCTTCACGTTTGCTGTAGAGGATGTCTGCTCCGGGTAGAGTTACTGGATCCGGGACTGAAGGAATGAGTCACTTTGGAGGGTATGAACAACCGGAAGTGGGCAAGTCACCACCCCGCAGGCTTGTCCTCCCAGCGCTGCGCCCCTCCCCCTCCAGCTCTCAGGCCCAGGCGGGGGAGAAGCCGCCCTCTGGTGTCCAGGCTGCAGGAGGAGGGGAAGCCCCAACAACGTCCTTGAGCCCTGTCCGAGAGATCGATCCTGGAGCCGTTAAACCCTGGGGGAAATGTTCAAAGCCGCAGCCCTGCTCGGGAGAGGGCACGGGCTCCTGGTTTGGGGAAATACAATGCAATGCGCCCTCTGCTTATGCACAGACTTGGCCAGGTCTCTTCTGGAATAGACAATAAGGAAGGCTGCGGCTCTGCATGACAACGGAGAAGTTCGCCTCTGGTCAGCAGACTTCCAGCCAGGGGGCTGTGAGTGCCCGGGTGGGTGCCAGCAGGGGCGGCTCTGATGACATCATCAAAGAGAGGAAGGGGCCGTTCTGGGACCCAGGCCCCGCTGGTTGCAGGGCAGGGAGGGCCGCAGGCCAGGAGCAGAGGTGCTGGGCGGGTCCTTCTCCCCACACCTCCCAGAAACAATCTCCTCTGCTGGGCTCAGCAAGGCTGGGGGACCCCTAGCAAAGCCCAGGGAGCAGGCAGGGGCTGAGAGTCTGGAGGCTTCGAGGGCATCGTGCACCACTCACCCCCTGCCCTCCTGGGGGAGCCCAGAATTAAACAGAGAAAAGCAGGCCTCTATCGGCCCCTTGGGAGTCAGGTTTGGACGGCTGCAGTGGGGGCCTGGAAGGGGTCCCGTGCCCGCCAGAGCCTGGGAGAGGCTGCTGGCTTCCCAGGAGGAAGTCTGCATCTGTGTGTCCCATGCACAAATGCTTTGGAGGCAACGTAGACGCTCGCCACAGCTCAAGATACCAAACTCTCATGCCAGGCACGGTGGCACACACCCGTGATCCCGGCTACTCCGGAACCTGAGGCAGGAGGATCACAAGTCTCAAGGCCAGCCTGGGCGACTTAGCGAGACCCCCTTCTCAGAAGAGACTACAAAGGACTGGGAGACAGCTCAGAGAAAGAATCCTTCCCTGGCACGGTGGCCTGGGCAAGGCGCTGCGGTCAGCCTCTAGGACCACGGAGAAAAAGGAAAGGAAAAAGGACAAAAGGAAAGAAGGAAGAAAGGAAGGGAAAGAGAGAGAGGAAAGAGAGGGGAAGAAAGGGGAGGGAGGGAAGAAAGAAAGAAAGGAAGAATGAACAGACCAAAGAAAGACAGAGAGAGGAGGGGGAGGGAGGGGAGGGAGGAATTAAGGGAGGGAGGAAGGGAAGTTACCTTATCACGGAGTACAAACTATCAGGGTCAGAATGACTAAGGTCACATGGCGCAGAACGGCGGTGCAGCAGCCCCTCCTTCAGCACCAAGTGCAAGATTGTACACTCTAAGACACCACCTGAGCCGTCTCCCGTCCCTCCCGGGCCCACGGCCTGCGGGGCTGTGGACATCTCTGCAGACCCAGGTGCCCCCAGGCAGCTGGCCGATGCCCAGAACCCAGCTTCAGGTCAGGGAGGACTCACCGTGCCGCTGAATACAACACTGGGCAGAAGCACGGAGGACAAGGCTGCCTTCGTCTCCCACGCTGGGGGTAACTGCAGAAGCGGCCCTGCTCCCTGCCCTGAGTCTGGGCCGAGAGCAGAGGCGGGTGAGGTCCCCACTCCACACTGCGTCAGTTCCAGCGTGGGACCTGCCCCAGCCTGCTGCGCGACTCAGCTTCCCCAGCTGTGACAAGGAGACAACTACAGTCCCTGCCGCCCGGTGCTACGGGGACCGAGGGCAGCGAGCACGTGCACAGCCCTGTCCAGCACCCGGGACCGTCTCGAAGTTGTCATCAGTCACAGGACGGCCGAGGGCTGTGCGCTGTTTCCCTGGTGTCCCAAACTGTGGCTCCCCGGGGCTTGTCTGCAAGGGCCACCCCGGCTCTGCTCCTGGCCGCTTCGAGGGGCCTCTGTGACCGGCCATTGCTTGGCCACGCTCTTCCCCCAGAGCTGAGCCTACAGTGCCCAGGCGCGTCTGTGAGTGAACCTCTCCCCTCCGGCCGCTGGGTCTCAGCAGCCACACTGCCCCGCGCCAACCTGCCTCTCGCACACTGACAGCTTATCAGAGAGAGGGAGGGCGGTCACGGACAGACAAGCACACAGTGAAAGCCACAGGCCAGGCCCGGAGCCCCAGGGCCTTCTTGGCCGCAGTAGCCAGGGCCAGGAGGAGGCCGAGAGCAGGCTGGGGTTCTTCCGGCAGCAGCCGCGGGACGCCCGTAACCTGCCTCCCGGCGCTCAGCCCAGCTCTCCCGCTTCCCTGACCGCGTGGCCCAGGGCCGCACGGAGTCCCGTTTCAGGGAGGGCACCCCCGCCCTGGCCCTGTGCCCACCACACCCTGCTGGGCTCCAAGCCCACAGGGCGCAACCTGTCCCCTGGGACCTGCGCTCTGCCCCAGCTCCAGCCGGGCACATGGTGGCACCTGAGAACAGGGCAGTTTCCTTTCTCTCTGTAAGTCCTACTCTTCCACTGCCCTCGGATTTGTAGTCCTGCTTTTCAAGCTTTCATCACTTCCCCCGTGTTGTTAGGGTGCAGGGGCGACGCAGAGCAGGGTCTCGTTTTGGTAGACTTAGCACGCACACGGCGTCCTTCAGTCGTTCTCCCAAGCTCACGGGTGTCACACCTTGGTGGTTTCTACCTGTGTGATGGGTTTTGATCAGATTTTGACCTGCGGAAAGAAACTGACCAGAAGCCACCAAGAGGAGCTCAGACGTCCGGGGGGGCGGGCACGGGAGAAGAGAAGGCAGGCTGGGGCAAGGCTGTCAAGGAGGGGCAGGCCGGGCCCAGGGCTAGGGCTCCCCGCCTTTGCCCCTGCCTCGCCCCCACCAGGGGTCAGACCGACCACGAAGCCCCGGCCCGCTTCCCCTGAGACAAGCTGCCTCCCAAGAGCGGGGTTCAAGGCCAGGGTGGCGCCTACACAGGCGGCAGGCAGGAGCAAGGCCTTGCGGGGATGGACGGGTGCCCCGGGGGTGTGGGTCCGGAAGCCCCTGCCCGTGAGTGGGAGGTATCCGGAAGTCACCCTGGGGAGACGGCAGAACGCGCGGCTCATCAAGGGCCGGGGCTGGCACCAGGCGGCCCGGCGCACTCGAGCAGCCGGCTAAAGAGCCCGGCGCCAGGCCCGGGCACCCGCGGAGAACGAACGGAGAGGGTCCAGGCTGGCCTGTGCACCGCCCTGGGGGCCCCACGGGTCCCCACGTGAAGACGCGGGTAGAGACCCTGGCGAGCAGGCTCGGACCCGGAGGCGGTGGGGACCTGTGTCCGACCACCTCGGACCAGCACCGACCCTGAGCCCGCGGCGGGGCCTCGGGAGAGCCCAGTGGAGCGAGGGCACCGCCCCGCACCGCAGTCCGCGCCGTCCGCGCCAGCGGGGCCGCTTTCCGACGCGCAGG
>NW_004955408.1:1255652-1296524 GCF_000276665.1 Chinchilla lanigera | reverse complement strand
GCCACCGCCCCGGCGCGCGCCCCCTCTGCCGCCGTCTTCTTGCGGTGGGCGCTCGGCTGTCACCTCCTGGCGGAGCCCGCGCCAGACGAGCTGTCACAGCGGCGGGCCGGCGCCGGGCCCTCCTGGGCCAGCGGGACTCTCGCTCCGGCTTTGACAACCGTCAGCTCCCGCGGGAGGCCGAGCACAGGCAGCTGCCAGGCTCCCCGCGCCCTGCGCCGTCAGCAGGCATCACCGCGGAGCGGCGGCGCGCGCGTCGGGGAGGACAGCGGGTGTGCCAGCCGCCCCGTGCCCGTCATCCCGGGCTGTCTGCCGCGCCATCCCCGGAGAGCGAGCTCCGCACAGGACCACTGCCCTGCACAACCCTGGCACGCGGCGGGTGCTCTATCGCGTGCGGAGGGACAGGAGTGGCGGGGAGGCGGCCTGGCAGCAAACAGGCGGTGCGTGGAGGGAGAAGCCAGGGGAGCCCGGAGAACCCCGAGGCAGACAGCTGAAGAGCCCGCTAGGCCGGTGCTGCCCTGCGTCCTGGCTCCCCCGGCCTGAAGGGAAGGGAGGCCTGGCACTGGCGGTCCAAGGGAGGCCCTGCTTCCCGTGCCACATGAACGCCACCTGCCACGCCCTGGTCACCTCACCCAAGGGCTCTGAGCCTTGGTGCTGCTGCCAGGGCTGCCGGGTGGCACAGAGGCGAGACCAGGCGTGCTTGCCGGCACGGGGAGCAGGTGTTTCCGCGTGGGAGCTCAGGTCCAGGGTCCCGTGTAGCTGCCAGGCCACCTTCATCAGTCGCCCCTCCAGCAGCCCATGCCCCACCGGGCCTGCGTGCACCAGGGGGCAGCACTGCACACGCGGCCCACCCGGAGCCCGTGCTGGGGCAGGGACGAGCGTCCTGGGCCCCACCGCCCGGTCACGTTTCCCGCTGGGTCAGCAGGCCAGCTAACTGGGGTGATTCCTCCTGTTCACCCTGCCCCTCAGCGCCCCTGCTCTGGGCAGCTGGAATGCGGGTCGTGTCTTGGCCATATCTGTACCCAAACACACAGAATGAAGCCCTGCATTGAACAGGGGCTGAGGGAGCGCTGGACGTGGCCAGGGACAGCTCAGGACGCCAAGACGCCTTCCCTTCTCGGTGCCCAGCTCCAGGAGGTGGCACCAACCGGCCCTTGTCATGCTGCACGGCAGGTCAGGCATCCTCCTTTCTTCTAGTCCGGAAGGAACACTCCAGCCGCCTCCATGCCAGACTTACCCTGCAGCTGTGCTCTCAGTTACCTATGCCGCATGGGTTCATAATTTCAATTCGGTGCCCATGTTGAAAAATAATTAAATTTCCCGTTAAAATTGGATTTCCAGCTTTTTATTGTTGTGTTTTTTTTAAAAAAGACCTGGCAGCAATGGCCTGCTTATTCCTCTGCGATCACAGTGGAGTAGAACTCAGACGGACATCTTGGGGAGGGCTCTCCTGTCCCCTGGTGGCCATCACTCCCCACAGCCCATAGCTACCATTGCTCCTGCCCGCCTGGCTCCTCCTCTGGGGCAGAATGAGACCTCACACATCGCCGGCTCTGACAGCCGGGTCTCCCGGGGCACCCGAGCCAGGCTCTAGGCTGGCGGGACAAGCATGAGGAACAGAAACGGTGCCACAGACAGTCCTGTGACCCAGAGCACCAGCAGACCCCTAACACACTCAAGTGTGCCTGATGCCTGGAAAGCCTGCCTGCCTCACCTGAACTTAAGGGAACCAACTTTTAGCAGCCAGCCTCAGAGACGGTTTTCTGTTTCCCAGCCCAGGGGCCGACACCTCCTGCCTAGCTGGCCAGTTCTGCGATCCCTCTGCAGCCAGCAGAGACATTCCTGCTTTGCCCCTGCCCACCCCCCAAACCGTGCGGCCACAACATTCTTGAAAGTTGGTAAGAAATTGAGCCCATATGCCTTCTGATTGTTTGCAAACCCTGGCAAGGCTTTGGTAAGTCAAGGCCAATTTCTGGATTAAATTAGAAAAGAAAAGATGAAAAATATCTGTGTTCTGGCACAGAGAGATCATTCATTCAAGAGACACTGTTTAAGAACATACTGTACAGATACTGTCCTCGCACTTAGAGGAGGGAAGGTCAGGCCGGTGGACCCCACATTATCTGCAGGCTGAGGCGTGTCTGTTCTAGGCAGGAGATGTGCTTTGGAGGGGTCGGGAATTCTTCCAGAACATAGACAGTTAACACAGCTGGGAGAGACTGCTTTACTTGCCCAGAAAGCTGCCCCTCTTGCTCAGCTGTCTTAAGTGATTGTTAAGGTCTGTTAGTTCAGTCCTTGAGAAAGAACCCCCAAAGCGACTTCCGCAGAGCCTCTGAGCTGTCGATTTGGGTGGAGGCGGGAGGGGCTAGGGTCTGAGCAGGACCGGGGTAGAGTTCGACTCAAGCGTGAGGTCACTGCCACGCCTTTAGGAAGCAGCTGCCCCAGCTGCAGAGGATGGAGGCGGGCAGGAGACAACTCGTCTGCCTGCTTGTCTGCGGGGACCTCCCCTCTTGCCAAGGGCCGTCAGGCCTGCCTGGAGGTTCAGAGTGTGGGAGGTGGTAGAGTCCCCAGTTTAAAGACGAGGAGACCAAGTTCAGGACTGGGGCACTTTGCCAGGTAGGTAAAAGGCAGGATGGGAATGAGGCTGCTCCAGAGTCCAAGGGGGGCCCCTCATTGCTCGCTGCTCCCCAGATGCGCTTGCATACAGATGCTAAAGCAAATGTAGAGGGCTGGGCCAGAGCTCAAGGTGGGCTTCAGGCACGGAGGTCTCTCAAAGGCCCAACAACAACTCTTTCTTCAGCACCAGAGAATGGATATTTTCAGCTTTCTAGGTCCTATGATCTCTGTCCCAGCTCTGTCACTTCAGCACAAAAGCAGACCTAGGCAATTCATAAATAAAAAAGGCATAGCTGTGTTCCAATAAAACTTTATTTACAAAAATAGCCAAAGGGCCACATTTGGCTCTTGGGTTGGAATTTGCCAACCCTGTTTTAGAATCTCCAGCTTATCTGGACAGCTTCATGTGAATTTTGCCTCCGTGCAGTAACATGTCCAAATTTAATGTAAAATGAATGTTTTAGGGTGCTGAGCATCAGAAGAGCGGTGGTCACCATGGCCTCCACACTGCAGCCATCCTAGTGCGGCAGAACAATGCACCGCGCACGTTCTGTGGGGATGGCGCTGTAACCACACTGCCGAGCTGCCATCCTACAGAGACGTAGCCCGGATGACTGCACTCACCACCTGGTATTTGATCATGATAATCCACACACGCCTGGTCCAGGTACTCACACACCACACGCTTCTCATTTTAGAGTGCACTTCCACTAATTAAAGAAGTCTAAAACAGTGTGTCAGCAATGTCGCCAGCAGCCGCATGCACTTACTGTTTACCCTGACTGAGGAGGCTGCCTCACAGGCAGGGTGTGGTGGTACACACCTGTGCCCCCACAGCCCCTCAGAGGCTGAGGCAGGAGGATCACAAATTTGAGCCCAGTCTGAGCAACTGAGTGAGACCCTGTCTCAAAATTTAAAAAAAGGGCTGGGGATGTAGCTCACTGAGAAGCCCTGGGCTCAATCCCCAGCACCACAGACACACACACACACACACACACACACACAAAACCAAGAGCTGCCTTCCTCGAGGCCCTCTGCGCCCTCTGCGCCCTCTGCTTGGCCACATGTACTATTCACACAACAGAACTGTCTGCCGGTGCACTTCTATCTCCCCACCCCCCACCTGTACGTAAGGTGGAATCACAATAACAATGTCTCTAGTTCCGTGTGTGTGTGGGGGGGGCATGCATCCCTAACTCACAGCCGCTGTGTGAGCCTAGTGCAGTAACTCAATGTGCCACCATATCAGGCCACATCCTAGTGTGGCAGTGTGTGCATCTGGACCCCGCCCACTGCCTAGGCAGGTCCAGACCCACTCTGCCACAGTGTCCACTGTGCAAGCCAAGGCGAGGCCAGGGGCTGCCAGATCAAGTTTGTGACCGCACATACACACCCAAGCCCCAGGGAACGGAGGCTCAGCCGAGGCCCCACGCACATGGCAGGGGCACCACATAGGATGGCTGCCTGAGGCTGGTCAGCAGACAGTGCCTCACCCTCAGCCTGGCAGTATCGAGGTGGTGGGACCTTTAAGAGGCAGGGCTTTGTGTGAGGCCTTTGGGTCATGGGAGCGTGGCCTTGCACGGGATCGAGGTGGTTCTCTAGCAAAGCAAGCCTGGAGCCTCCTGGCCTCTCGCTTCCTCTCCCACCAGTGATCTTTCCCTCACCCCTGCTTTCTTGCCATTGCCATGCCACTCCCCAGGGCTGAACCCATGCTGGGGCCATTCCCGTGAACACCAGAACTGTGAACTGAAGAGACCCACTTTTTAATAAAGTACCCAGCCTTGGGTGTTTCATTACAGTAATAGAAAACAGACTAATACAGTCCCCAAAGACTTCCAGCTTCTCTGACTGAACTAACAACCACCGAGCTCAAGAATACTGGGCTTATCCAGCCACCTTGAGGGCTACATCTGTGGGAGAGGGAAACATCAGTGTAGAGGACCTCACAGCATGTGAAGAAGGACATTCTATAGTTCACCTTTCAGTGTATTACCTATGTGGGACTTTGAGCCTGACCGAGCCATATGATTGTTTGATGCTGGAGGAGGTCTAGTAAAAGCGTAAAGAAAATGACAGCAGGACCTTAGTCCCTGTGGAAAGCCACTGGGACAGCACTACAGGCCTTGTTGAGATGTACCCAAAGGAATGATAGCATTATGTAACAGTATGGCTAAGTAAGTCTCATTCTTGTGATAATTAAGTTGTATTGTCCTCCCTAATCCTGTTAATTATTCCTCCCATGTACCCTGTTGCTGCTTTGGCTTGTATCCCGATGAAAGGCTAAAGCGGATTGTAATCAAGGCTTCAGTCTGAGAGGCTGCTGCCCCCTCATCCCATAACTTTGTCTCTCTTCTTTTTCTTTCCATCTGTGGCACCTTGTTCTCAGGACCTCTCACCCCAGATGGAAACTGACTATATGCTGACAGTAGGACACTGTCACAGCCTCTCAGCTTGGCCGTGGTCTTGCACACCTAGCACTCTGTTGGGCTCAGCTTTCTTCATCCAAGCACAGAGCTGGGACTGGAGATAGCTTTGGGATGTGTCTCCAAGATGTAGCATGTGAACAAACAGAGACAGGGAAGGTTGTGGAGAAGGCGTCCCAAGGCGAGTGGTGAGACGCACAGCCAGAGAACAGGGCAGAGTCCCCTGGGCTGGAAAGCCTGAGTACAGCCTCAGAGACCTATGCTCATCCTGTAGGTTTGGCTACTTTGATGGCAGGTAAATGAAGGGCCCTGCACTTTTGGGTTAATGTTCTGCTGCTGCCATCCTGAAATATCTCCTCATTTTACCTCCCAACATGTGCTGTGTAAGACAAGTCTGTGGATCACAACATGGCCTTTGGCTGACTCGCATCCCACCTTGTGCTTTGTATCTAGATGTTCCCCTCTAAGCCTCGTGTGCCTATTGGTGGAGCTTTCGGGAGGAGACCAACTCCTGGGTGTGAGATACTAGATTAGTCCACTGATGGGTTTAGCATAGTTCTAGGTGTGAGTGATGGACTTACTAAAGAGGGAAACCCCACTCTGGGTGCAGGAGGCACCAACCAATAGGCTTGCAGCCTGGACAAATAAAAGGGAAAGGAGGCAGGCGCACTGCTTCCTGCCTGCTCTGCCATGGACTGTTTCTCCTCTGCTATGATGCCCGGCCTAGGAGCCAGGCAGCTATGGACTGAAACCTCTACAAACTACAAAATAAGTCTTTCCTCTTTGAACTTGTGTGTGTCAGATGTTTTGTCCCAGCCATGAGGAAGTGACTGCACCTCCTCAGGAGTGTTTCTCCACTGTGTCTTCCTCAGCCTGTGACCTCTCTCCATCCTCTCACTCTGGGAAACGCTCTGGGCTGCTGTAGCTGAACACAGGTGTAACAAGAATGGCCAAGTGGTCAGTGCAGCCCCACAGTTTGGAAAGTTCTGCTGCTACTGCTAGGCTTCAATTTCAGGGACAAGCAGAGTGAAGCTTCCCAAGATTAACTTCTGGGGACGTCATGAAGTGTCACACACATCACCCGAGGGAGAGACTGGCAAGGGAGACCTAAGATTTGACTAGACACAAAAGTATAAGTTATCAAAAACCATTCCAAGCAGAACAAAACAAAGGGCAAACAATAAAACTGGGGAAACTATTTCCCACACATGTGACAGGCAAAAAGTCAACCTATGTGAATATAAAGACTCTTTAGATCAACAGGAAAGAGGCTAAAATACAATAAATATTCTACTTTGAGAAGACTAAAGTAGAAAAAGGGAACGGAATGGGTCATTTACTAAGAAAAAAAACCTCAGATTTAAATATGCATGTATTTGAAAATGTAATGTCATTACCATCCAATAAATTCAACTTATTACATAAAAAAGTCCCAGTTGTAACTATCAAATAACCACAGCTACAGAGGACTTGACAGTGTTGGAGGGAGACAGACCTCTGCTCAAGGAGCACCAACAGATGCGGCCATAGCAGAAAACCGTCCATGTGACCCGCTGACCAGGGTGCCCCTTTTAGGACCACGGTTTAAGGAGACAATTAAGGATGAGTGACAGTGTGATGCAGCTGGTGGTGTGTTTGACCTCTGCAAGGAAACGAGCCTTGCTGTGTGAACACGTCACAGAAATAGCAAGCGGAGTAAATCACGGGAGCGGACCTACACGAATCTGTTCCAAGTTCGTAGCATAAATAATGTATCCTCGGTGTTAAGTATAGACTATTTTAATAAATTAAAAGTGCTATTTTTCCGGTTTGCAGGAAGAAACGCCAGAGACAGGCCTGGCAGGGTGTGAGTCGGTGGGGTCTAAACCCTGGGGCTCTAGGCGCTCGCAGGGAGCACGCAGCAGATGTGAGAAGAGGGTCTGAGACGAAGGGGGCAGAAGACTAATTCTCATTCTCCTGTGCAAAGGGAGATCACATATCTTGCTGTTGATGAGGAGGGAAGCAATACCCCCAGTGAGTTAGCATGGCCCTCAGAGCCACATCCAGCCCCTCTCTACTTCTAGAAGGCAGGGGACCTTGCCCACCCGTGCCTCACTGGACAAGCCCCGCCCCCGGACCCGCGAGGCCCCGCCCTGCCCGAGGCCCCGCCCCATCCGACGCCCCGCCCACGAGCCGAGCCCCGCCCCACTCACGATGTTCATGAGCGTCAGCAGGTACTTCTGCACGTGCTCCTTCCCGTGGAACTGGACCACAGAGTCGTCCACGCCCAGCAGCACCTCGATGTTGTAGTCGTCGTCCGCCGTGTGTCTGCGCACCCTCCGGCGGGTGCGGTTCACTCGCTCCTCCAGGACGCCCAGGGCCCTGCTGAGGCTGTCCAGGCTGTCTGCGGAGGCCCCTGGAGGAAGAGGGGAGGGTCAGCGGCGGCGGCGGCAGCCTGGGGTCACAGCGTGGCGGCTCCGCAAGAGCCCGCCCTGTGCACGGAGCACCAGCAGGGCCCGCGCTGCCGGTCTCGCGGCTGTGATCCGGGACTCAGAACCGACCTGCAGGTGCGGGGAGCTACACTGCTGGTCAAAGTGCAGACCAGCGCAACCACTGTGCAAATCAGCAACCAGAGTCCTCAGAAAACTACACCTAAAAATCCCGCTCGACCAGCGGCTCCTCTCCGGGTATGTCCCTAAAGAGTTCGCGTCTTTGTGTCACAGTGATCGCGCACACCCGCGTCTCCAGCGGGCGGTGCATCGTGGAAACAGCCCGCGGTGCCCGCGTGTGGACGAACGCACCGCGCGGGCTTGGTACACACACACACTGCCGCCACGAAGGACAAACTCGAGTAATTTGTAGGAAAATGGAGGGATCTAGGGACCACAATGTGAAGAGAAATAAATGAGACACAGAAGGTTAAGTATCACATGGTTTCTCTCACATGAGAAATCCAAAATATAAACAGTTTAAATAGCAAGGTAAAGGAGAGCTGGTAGGAGACAGGGGAGGGGAGGGAGAGGGGCAGGGAAGGGGAGGGGGAGAGGAGAGGGGGACGGGGTCAGAAGTGACCAGGATCCCATGTGTGTGTGGCAGTGCCAAACATACGCGTGTTGGTGTCACACAGACCAACTGGAGGTGCTGGTGAGCAAGACGCCCTGGATCAGGGCAGTGCTGTCCCATCACGGGATAGAGTTCCACGGCGGGCAGCGGATGTGCCGCCAGCTCAGACTCCGCAGCAACCAAACCAACAACTCGGGGAGCCACTCGGCTTCCAGCAGGCCCAGATGTGCTCCTGAAACTGCGAGACTCCACCCAGCACGAGGACACTAGGGAGCCGCGCTGGCACCCAGCATGGCTCCTGCGCATGGCTGCCCTGTCCTCCCCGGGAAAACAGGGGCCCGCCCAGGGACCGTGAGTCTCGGCGCTGCGTCGGGCCGCCCTGCCCGGCACCCTGCTCAGTCCTCCACCGGAGGGGTCACAGCTTGCCTCCCTTGCCCGGGGGCTCTGGTGCCCGCTGCCTTCCTGACCTGCGGAGCTGCGCCCACCCCACCCCCGCGGAAGCACTGTGCAGGGCCCAACATGACCCTCAGGCGGGCTCCGCCAGGTCTGCTCTGCACCCGACCTGCCCCTGGGGTCGCACCTGGCCAGGACAGCAGCCGTCCTGGGGAGTGGACCCTGCAGGGCTCCACCGCACCACCCAGGATGGCACCTCCACCGTCTGCACAGCTGTGCCATCGCCCTAGCACGTGTCTCATCCAGGGCAGACAACAGGCATCTTCAGGACGAGGTACTGTCCCCACTTCACAAACGAGCAGCCGGCGGAAGCCAGCGTGGCAGACTCTGCCGGAAGCTCTCTCCTCACCCCGCTGTCTGCTCAGACAAGGAAAACTGACAGCCGGGGTGAAGGCTCAAGCCGGCGACGGGGCTGTCGGGGAGACCACAGCAGCGGGTGGGGCGAGAAGCCGAGAGTGCGGCCCTGGCCAAGACGGGAGCAGGCTAAGGCCAGGCCCGGGCAGCTGCTCGGGTCGGGTGCCTTCTGGGTCCTCAGGCCGGGAACCCCATCCACACACACACACACACACACACACGTGTGCACACTGTGCAGGCAGTGCACACACACACATACACATGCGTGGCAGGTGCCCGAGGCTCTCTGGGGACAGGGCCGGCCGGCAGGCAGTGGCCGGCAGAGCCGACTGCTGTGCTCAGCTGCCTGGCCCCGACTCAAGGCCTCCCTGCTGCTCCCGGAGGAGGCGCTGGGGACTTGGAGCCTACAGAGGAGTTGAGGAATTGCTACTCTATTTTTATACATTTATTTCTTTGCATTTCCAACCAGCAGGGACAGCTCACCTTCAGAGCCACCTTGGGCAGCAGAAAGATGGTAATTTCCATAGAAAAACCCTCCCCGGGGAAGAGGCAGGACATTCCCTTCTGGCCCTGTCAAGCGCAGGGTCACACACACGGCTCCCTTGGGGAGAGAGCAGACTGAAGAGGCTCATTAGGCACACAGCATTTTAGAAACACATTACTCGGTGGGTGAGATTGCTAACGGGGAAACGTCCTGTTAGCAGCTGCCTAGAACATCCTGTTGCTCTTGAGAAATTAGGAGAGAGACCATCCCAAGGGCCACCCAGAGCGGACTCGAGGGCCACACCCGGACACAGAACACACAGGGCCCAGGCCACCAGGCCACAGCACACCGCGCTCGATGCCCTCCTGCGCCCAGCCGCCCCTCCAGACAGGCCTCGGGAGGATGGGGGGCTGAGTCGGGACGAGGCGGGTCCAGGGTGGGTCTCAGGCTGCTCTGCCGGGCAGGCAGCTGTAACACAGCGCACTCATGACAGCAAATTTTCCTAAGACGCCTTAGAAACATCAGTTTCACCTCCAGCATAATTATTATCATTGCCGTCCTTATTCTCGTGGTGAATATTTGGGGGCTTATTTGGACATCATGCTCTAGAACACTCCTAGCCCTGAGGTCCAGCTCCTGCAGAGGAGCCTCAAAACCCAAGAGCAAAGCAGGTGAGGGCAGGAAAGTCTCCCCGGGGTCCACTGGCAGGTGACCCCACCAAGCCACTTGGCTCCCGAGAGCCTCAGTCTTACACAGGACGTGGGGAGTGGCCCCAAGGTCAGGAGGGGTCGGCTGGGCCCCCAGGCCTGGGGCCATGTGAACCTCGGCCCAGCTGTCTTCCTGCCCTTCTCTGTCTCATTAGGACTGGACAGCCAGCTGAGCTGTCCCCTCATAAGTCATGGGAGCCACAGTGAGCTTGGCCCTGAAGCCCAGGCTGAGCTGGTCCCAGCAGGCCCGCGTCCCAAAGGCATTCCTGGTGTGGGGAGCTCGTGCGTGGTCCAGCTTGGCTTCGCAGTGGTCCACTTGACATCAGCCGTGGCCGCCCATGCCTGCCCATGCGTGCGGGGTTGCCTCCATGGGGCTCTTCCAGGCTCTTTGCCACTCCCCATTCCTCACCGGGAGCCCCCACAAGCTCGCCACAGGGACCCAGAGCTCAGGTGGCCACTGACCCATCCCATGATGGCCCCATTACTGGCCAGGTGGGATTACGAGCTGTCAGCGCTGCCCACCTGCTGCTGAGAGGCAGATGCCGCGGCCCTATCCCACTTCCCTGTGTGCAGCCCCCTCAACAAGGGGCCGTCGCTGGTCCCCCAGATGGGGGCTGCTGAAGGTGGGGAGAGCCAAGACCCTCCTGGGCTGAGACTCCCTAAGGGAAGAGGTCTGTCATGGGGTCCCTTTCCAAGAGGGTGGTCAAGAGATGCTTTGCTGCTGGTCCTCTCGTGCTGGAGAACCTTCCAGATGGCAGCTGCAGTGCTCTCTCCTCAGGTGCTGGGTAGAGGACGACAGTGTATCCAGGAGCCAGTGCCAGTCTTAGAGTCTCTAGACTGGAAGGAAAGGCTCTGTCAAAGATCTGATCAACAGACAGAGAGAGAAGCCAACAGAGAAAGCAGAACTATCCAGGAAGGCCCAGAGTCTTGTGGGTGGGTCTAGCAGCCGAGCCCCGCTCCGGGCCTCTCCAGCAAAGGGCCCCACCTGCTGGCATCCTGGGAGCGGCTGCTGAGCACCCAGGTGTTGTGGACGGGGGCTTGTGCATGGCTCCTGGAGATCTTGCTGTTGTCCCCATTCTAGCGATGATGCTGTGGTCTGGGTGTGGTTTGCCCCCAAAGGCTTGGGAGCAGCCTGGCCCCCAACAGAATGCCGCTGAGATGATGGGAAGCCTAAGCAGCCTAGGCTGGCAGCGGGAAGGTAGCAGCCTCACGGGGGGGGTTAATGCTGCCTCAGGGAATGGCGGGTCTCATGGGCTGGATCAATTCCCTGAAAACGACTTCTTATGAGAGCAACCTGGACTCTCTCCAGTCCCTTGTTCCCTTTCCTGCCAGGTGACCTCTGCTTCCTGTCTGTGCCCTGCCATCATGATGCCACCTGCCACGACGTGACACAGCCAGGGACCCTGGCCCAGATGGTCACACTGTGCTGTCTGAACTTCCCAGCCGCCATGGTGGTGAGCGAAATGAACCTCTTTTCCTTATACATCATCTGTCATCAGGTCCTTTGTTATAGCAATACAAATATACTAAGGCAAGTGGGGAAGAATCAGAGGAGCAAAAGATTAAGTGATGCTGTCAAACCACACTGCTGGGGAGGAGAGCCAGGACCTGTGTACCAGCCAGGATCCAATGCTGGTTTTTTCCCCCCAAGAATAATATTTATTTGGAAACAGTAGAACACTGCAGTGAGACTCTTTGCACCATCTGTCTTGGTTACTTTTCTCTCATTGCTGAGACAAAATACCCAATGCCCCAAATTAAGGAAGGAAAGGTTTATTTAGTTCACAGTCTGTGGAGGTTTCAGTCCATAATCAGCTGGCTCTGATGCAGGGTGGCACATGGCACAGAGACAACAGTTCAACAGGACAGAAGACAGCAAAAGTAACGAGCAAAAAGAGTGGGGGACAAGCCTCTTTCCCTCCCTTATGTTCTAAGCAGTCTACCACTGTTACCCCCAACACCCAGAGTAGGTAGCACTCACACCATCTCCTTGCCCTCCTCTTGCTCAGGATGAGGGTGTTTACACAGTGAGGACCCTGACCCCTGCTGAGTCACTTAGTTAAACTTGTAAACTTCTCAAGTTGACAGTGAATCAATCATTTTACCACAGTAAACTGTAAGTGTTGCTCCCTTCTTCAACCTGACCCAGAACAGCCACTGTACATCACCAACACAAGCACTGGTGTAGAAAAAGCAGAAAATGATAGAAAAAAGCACATTTAGCCTGGAAAAGCCAGGGCAGGACTCTAACCCAGAAGTACCACACAGAGGGGCTGCTCCATTGTGTCAAAGATTCCTGGGTGTTTCCTGGCCCCTGTGCAGAGTGTATGTGCCATCTCTGCCGGGCTGGTCCCTTGACCTGGAATGCCCTTTCTGCTGCTCCTGCTGCTGCTGCTGTACCTGCCCAAAGTCAGCCCCCACCCCGCCAGGCCCCCAGAGGCCCAGAAGAGCAGCAGCCCACATCCCCAGTGCTGGAAGCCCACTACCTCCCTCCTGCACTGGGCTCATAACTGCTGCAGGACAGGGAGGTGTTTGGTCCTTGCTCATTTTGATCTTACGCCTCCCCAGAGCTCGGCTGGCAGCCTGTGGCACTGCTGGAAGAGATGGAGTCTTAGGAGGTGTGGCCTGGTGGGAAGAAATGGGTCCTTGGGGGCGTGGCCTTGCAGAGTTATGGGGATCCTGCCCACCCCACTCTCCTCTGGGGAAGGCCCTTCCTTCCCTCTCTTTGCTTCCCTCTCCTTCTCCACCACAGGCTCCCACCATGATGTACTGGGCCTCAGGGATCCAAAGCAACAGAGCCAAGTGACAATGGACTAAACCCTCATTAACTATGAACCAAAACAAAGCTTCCTTCTTCTGAGTTGTTCCCTCAGGTGTTCTGTGATGGTGATGGGAGGTTGGTCACCACGCACCTCCTCCACAGCTCTCACTGAACACCCCTGGGAACAACCGTGGTAGGATGGGGGGGTGCTTGGAGCCTGGAGAAGCACCCTGGTCAGTGACAAGGGAAGACTCTGCTGTCCCCTCCCCATGGAGTGACTTTCTCATTTCTCTCACCTTCAGGTGCCAGCTGCAATATCTCCTTCTCACTTTATCCTAAATTGAAAGGGCCCTGAACACTTCCTGAGAGTGCCCTGCTCCCTTTCTGCACATAATGGGGCACTGTGTGCAGGTCCAATCTTGCTCGTGAAGTTGCTTGTGCATTAACTGCCTCCCCTCCCTTGGACAAGGGCCCCTGGAGGACAGCAGCCCTGGGGTCAGGTGTGCCTCAGTTTCCCCAGCTCCCCTACAGCTCCACAGGGCTGTGAAGGGCAGGCGACTTGGCCGGCAGAGTGAATACAGGGCCCAGTGGGGAAGGCCAGCGTTCTCCTGGAAGCTGCTCTGGAGGGAGAGGGAGGTGCAGCGGAACCAGAAAGGCCAGGCAGGGGGAGAGGGGAGCACAGCATGGTGACGGACTGAGGAATATGAGCTGGAGCACAACTCGGCTGTAAATCACTTGCAAATGAGTAACTAAGACAGAGTGACCAGGAGGAGCTGAAACAGCCTGGGAGGAGAAACACACACCATGTAATAGACAGTAAAAGCAAGCGGCATTATAATAACATTCACAAGGTAAAACGCAGCCCAATGCATTCAAGGGGACACACAGCTAAAACAAAGAATTCACCGAGAAGTCCGAAGAGGGAGGAGACGTGATGCACCAGAACTTCCTGCTGATGACGGCGGAGGTGGACCCAGATAGTTATCTGGGCTCATTAATGCATTTGTTCCAGAACCCAGCGATGGATTCGATAAAACATTAAGTAAAGGTGTGAACAGCTTGAATTATGCAGACAGTCTAGGGTCTAAAGCCCCAAACCAGGAAGCATGCCCTTCTCAAGCATGTGTGGAATAGGTTCTAAATTCGGCCACATATTAGGATGCAAAGAAAAGCCAAAAATTGTGTCAAAAATCACTAACACTGAGACCCAAATGAGAAATAACCATAAAAAGAAGCCCTCAAAAGTCTAAATGCCAGAAATTAACAACAACGTTCTGACAAGCCTAGTCTAGATAGAAAGTATAAATTCCAATTGTTAGCCAACATAGAAAACCTAGAAAAACCAATAACTTTAGAATAAACTGGAAAAAAGTAGTCAGAGGAAAACCTAGAAGCTTTTATAGAAAAGTTTTAGCAAGCCTCCCAGGAATAGACACTTCTCATCTTACACAAAATGAGTACATAAAGATCAATATCTTTCTTGTACATAGTGAAAACCAGCTAGAAAACAGGGTGGAGAAAAGCAGCTTTTCTATAGCAACAAACCCCCCTGCAAAATGCCTAGTAGTAAATAAAAAGTAACAAAATGAAGACTACACAAGAAAGTAATACGGTCTAAAACTGCCCAAACACAAAAGAGACCCCAGTAGACAGAGATGTGATGACACAGTCCTGTACTGGAAACAATTCCCTTCCAAATCAGCCTGTAAATTTAGTATAATCACCATCAAAGAATTGTTAAATTCCAATAAAGCAATTCTACAATTCACCTGGACCATAACACACGAGAGAATACCCAGAAAAACACCAACAAGAATAATAATTAGGGAGCACCTGTCTTTCGAACAGAACATATTACACAATAACACTAATTAGACCACAGCAGTGCCAGTGCCATGAGAGAACAGAAGGGTGGAACTGAATAAAATGCCCAAAGCCAGGCGCAGGCACATAGGAGAGCTCCGGGTAAAAGCCGCAGACTGAACACACACATCCCAGTTAGCTCTTGCTGGATCCCCTTACAGCTGTAGTCAAGGGACTTTCTTCTCAGTCACAGCTCTTCGAGGACAGGCAGAGCAGAGGGGGAGGGAATAGCGCGCAGTGGGAGGCTGGCAAGCAGCGGTTGCTCGTGGGATGCACCAGGTTCGAGAAAGCTGAACTCCACACTGGCAGGGAAGAGAGCGTCAAAGGCTCTGAGGCTGGTGCATCAGGTCCTACCCAGCTGTGAGGGTGTAGGGGGGTTGAAGCAAGTAGGACAAGTTGCAGGCTAATGCCAAACGCCCCCCCCTCACCCTGTGCCCGCTTCTGGTTGGGAGCCTCATTCTCTCTTGAAAAGGTGGACCTGAGTCTGTGGGATACAGGCAGCAGGGGTAGTGGTGGGGAAACACTCTAGTAGACACGAGATGACTGGGGGGTGCTGAGATCCCAGCCACTGCCCCCAGCTCACCCCCGAATGCTGCGCCTGCCCGACAGGAGACTGGATGGTCTTCTCCAGGGAACCTCACCAACCAGAGGCCAAAAGGCAGTCTCCACCTCACACAGAAGTCCGCCCTGGGCTTCCGTTCCAGTGCCCACCCTCACCCAAGAGCCACCAGCCAAGGACCACAAGTTCTCTGATGAAGCCTCTAGCACTGCAGAAGGAGGCCATGGAAACAAAAAAAACAACCAAAAGGAGAAAACAGAGACCACGAGAAAGTGGAAACCTATCATTAGCACCTTCTAAGAGCCAAAAAGAGATTCACATCCACCAAGTAAGAGCAGGAGGAGAGCAGTAAAAGAGTTCTTTGAATTACTAACGTGTTGGCAGAAACGATATAAAGTTGAAAGAGCTCCCAGAAAGTAAAAGAATAAGCCGAAGACATGTAAAGTTAGGATAATAGATAAGAAAATTAGAGGACCTGGCCAGAAGTATATCATCCAGATAAAAGAAGCTCCATAAAGATAAAAGAGAAAGAGAAGGGAAATTTCTACTAAAACAATGCAAGAAAATTTCCCATACCTGGAAGGCATTCCCAGATTGAAAGAGTCTAGCTAGTCACCCACACAGCAGAGGAAAACAGACCTCCCTCACACTGAAATTTCAGAACAGAGAAGAGTCTACATGCATCTGTATGGAGGCAGATTCCAGAAGAGTACTATGCAAAGGATCAGGATCAGAATGGCTTTGATTTTACAAAAACACCATTAGAAGCTGGGAAAAGTAGAGCACAGCCCTTAAAAGTCTGCAGGAAAATGATCTCCCAACTGTGATTATGTACCTAGACAAATTCTCAACCAAGTACGAAAGCAGAATAGAGACATTTCCAGACATGTAAATTCCCAGAACATTCACCTTTCAAGCACCTCTTCTAAAAAGTTACTCACAGATGTGCTCCATCAAAACAAGAAAGGGGACCAAGACAAAGTTAGACAAATGGGTAACTCAGCAGAAGAAATGACAGCGGAATCCCTCAGAGATGATGACAAATGGTCTGTGCCCGACCGCTCTGCCCCTGGTGTGGGGGCAGCTGGGCCACACAGCATGCCACCCGGAGGGGGCTGTCATCACCAGGACCCCATGACCGGGGGCCACTGTTCTAACCAAGGGCAGGGGCCCAGGGGAGCGGGGACAAGGTCCTCGACACTCCCTGCGGTGCTGTGTGCTCAGCTCCCTCCTGCCGTGCTGAGGACGCACACACCACTCACAGCCTTCAGCTCTTCTCCCCAGAGCTGGAGGGGGCCGCAGTGCACTCAGAAGCAGAAGGGACACGAAGCCTGTGCAGTACCACCGAGTGACGCCCCATCTCTAATCCACTCCCCAAACCAAGCCTTGTCCCCTGGGCCAGTTTTTGCTGCCCTGAACTGGGCCAGCAGCTGGGCAAGCTTGCACAGGTCTACAAGGAGGCTCCCAGGACCGTTACTGCAGGATTGCATGGGAGGCTGCAAGACAAGAGGCAAGTGTCGCGGGTGCACCCCACACCGTGCCCTGCAGAGGTTAGACAGCTGCCGTCCACAGGCATGGATGGGTCTTAGAAACAAAATGCCACGTGCAATAGGTCAGGAACAAAAGGAGAGGAAGGTGCAGCACAGTTCATAGCAATGAACAATACAGATTTAGGCAGCAACACTCAGTTTGCAAACACACACTAACAAAAGGGTACCCCCGGTTACCTTGGAATGGTCGCTCACTGCAGGAGACGTGGACAGGAAAAGGGCAAGTTGGGTTTGTATGATGTTAGGACACCTGGTTAGGTGCAGCAGGAGGAGATGGAATTCTGCCCTCACCCCGCAGGCAAGAAGAGGCGGCCGTGGATCGTGGGGGAAGAAATTGAGTGTGGCCTCAGTGTCCTCCACAGGTCCACCGTGATTAAAGGGGAGGTCCCGGGATAGTGTGGTGGGAGGTGGGGTCTAGCAGGACGTTCTTAGGTCACTGGAGGTGTGGTCCATTTTCTCTCGTGATCTCTTGAGTGCTCTCAGGGGATTATTTTAAAAGGATCAAGCCTCACCCCACCCATTCTCAAAAGAATCTCTGCCACTGGTTCAAGACATGATCACTCGCCTTCTCTGCATGGAAGCCTACACTGGCTGTCTACACTGGCCATCTCTACTGCTGAGAGCTGAGCCTGGGCGAGCATGATGCCCTTGCACCGCCAAAAGAATGCGCTAAATAAACCCTTTCTTCTGTAAAGTTAGCTGCCTCGGGTATCCTGTCATAGTAATGCAAAGCTGATAATACAACCAGTGATCTGGGAGGATGGGAACAAAGTCACAGCAGTACTAGAAGAAATTGTTGCTAAATGTTTTTTATGTTTTGGTGTTGGGCAAGCTTTGGGCCCCAGTCCAGTGTTCCTTCTCTTCCCCTCCTTGCCTGTCCCTTTCCTGGGAGCCATCTTGCACTCTCGGGGTCTCCTCTGGCTGAGCAGGACTGACGGGTGGCTGGACAGGCTTGATGAGACACCATACACAGAGACAGATGCACCACAGGCAGAAGCACCATGCTGCTGCCCCAACCGTCAACCCTGTGGATGACAACAAATTCTCCCCACTCTCAGGCTCAGAATCTTTGGAGCTTAAATTCTTAAAACTGCCCTGCGGTGGTAGTTTATTGGCTCAGGAAGGGCAGAGTGGAGCTTACTGAAGTGGACAAAAGCTGTGATGTTAGCAAAGACCCAGAACAGTTCCTTCAGCTGACAGCCACCACCAGGCCCTGCAGGGGCCGCTGGTCAGGGGAAGGGGGACCAAAGTCTTGGTACCAGCAGCTTCATGGAGTGCTCACTGGGCCCCAGCCCTGGGGGAGGCATCTGGAAAAAGGTCACCCCACCACTTGATAACTTCCAAGAGACAGTCACTGGGACTGCATATTCCTCTAAAGATGATCATTAAGTTAAAATATGTTTACGTGGAAGCATAATCAGGACGCAGCAAGAAGGCCTGTTTGGCAGCAGGCAGACTCTTCCGAGGCTCTGGGAAGCAGAAAGCAGGCTCGGCCCCACGGGGGCCATCAGTGCAGAGTCCCACTGGTGAGTTTTATTAAAAGAAGCTCATTACGATTATTTCATCCCAGCCCTTTGTAACTTTATTACCGAGCCTGAATTAATTCTCCCAACTCCAGCAGATGCAGCTCCTCCAGCATTACTTTCACCACTCGAGGTGGGACAGAGGAGCAGAGCGGGCTCACTGGTGTTGAGCGCATCAAGGACCCCATGGTGAAGCTGTCCGGCGGGCCCTTGGGCCCCAGGCCTGCGCCCCCTTCCAGCACTTCCGGAGGAAAAGGGCAGCTCTGGAGAAGGGGAAAGGAGCCTCCCTGCCCCCTGCCCCTGGGCGAGTCCTAGAACACGCTCTTGGGGCCGAGGCAAAGGCTGCTCCTCCGTGGTAGACATGGGGTGCTGGTCTGTCCAGGAGTCACTCACCCGGGCTGGTGTGCATGGTGACCTGCCCCATTCTGTGTGCTGCCCTTGACTGTCCACCGCCAGCCACGCTGAGCTTCAGCTCCGGCAGCACCCATGTGGCCCAGCCAGGCCACTGAAGCCAAGGCCACAGGATGGCATCACTCAGGACGGCGGGAGCGGAAAGATGACAGGAGCCCAGGGAGGGCCTGGGTGGAGCTTGAGTGTATCCCCGGGGTCTCACGTGCTAGAAGCCTGTCCCCTGCGTGCTGATGTGAGGGACCATGAAACTAAGGAGGGGGAGCCCAGGGAAGGTGTCTTGTCGCTGGACACACAGACCAGAGAACAGCTGGGGCAGTTGTTCGAGACACAGGTTGGTTCCTGGGAGAGCAAGTTGTTCTTTTTAAAAAGCAGGCTGTACAAGTTCCCAGTCTCAGGTATTTTGTTATAGCAACAAAAATGTGGAGTGAAAGAAACCTGCCTGCGGCTGACGCAGATGGACTACTGGGCGCTCCAGGTCTTCAAGTCAGTTCACTTGGCTTCCTGTCCTTTCCAACCGCAAGAGTCCAGCACGACCCCACAGAGCTGACATCACATGTGCTGGCTTCAGCTGTGCTCATGGTCGTATTTCTCAGGCAGAGTACTCTCAGACCCTTGAGGCCTACCACCTGCTACCACCCTCCGCCCTGGGCGCACCCCCTACGTTCTGGGGGACCCAGTAGGGAGTGAGGAGACAGCCTTCTGGGTACTGAAGCCTTGTGGCCCAGGCAAGGGGCAGGGCTCTGGTTCTGCATCCAGATACGTGGCCTTGGCATGCGACACCACCACAGAGCTGTGGGGGCCACCGAGGCTGAGCACGGTGCAGGTCTCTGCGGGACTTGGGAGTTCTGGGACTCTGCCCAGGCTGCCTGCAGCAGGGCTATCTGAACCTTTGCCCCGGAGCTCCCAAACGTCCTCATCCCACTCTGCCACCAGCCTGGTCTGCCTGCCCAGGCTCCTCCGCACCTGCCCTTGGTCCCGTGCCACCTACTCCCCAAGAGGCTGCCAGCAGAGGCCCAGGAGCCGGGTAGCACCTGCTAAGGCCGAGGAGGGTGCCTGGGATGGCCGCAGCCTCCAGGCACCTACTACCTCTCTGCTGGGCAGCCGGCCTGAGCCTTCCCTGCCCAGACAGCGGCCAGATGGCAGGAGCCAGTGGAGAAACTGCAGATCGGCGAATGAAAATATTTACTGCCACTTCAGAACAAAGCGAGACACCCACAGGTCTCAGCAGAAGGGAGGTTTCGTTCAGCTTGAGGAAAGAGGGCCTGGTGAGCAGGGTGGCGCTGGCACGGCGCAGGCTCCCCGGGGCTACCACATGCCGGGGAGCCTCCGTTGCCACAGCTCGTCACGGCAGGCCGCAGGCCAGGAGATCCCTCCTGCCACCCAGCGAACGCTCCGGAGTGCCCTGCGGGACACTGCTGTCCTGGAACGGTGCGTGTCCACCCGGCCCCCGGCTGCCCTCCCTCCTCGCTGACGTGTCCCTGTCCCCCAGCCGTCGCCCGGGCCTCCCGCAGGAACCGGTGCTCCGTCTGCCTCTGGGGGCATCATGTCCAAGTCCCGAGGTGCGCTCACTGCCTACCAACCTGAGGGCCCCTTGCTGAGCTGTGTCACCGGTGCCCCTGCCATGCACGGTGGGGGCACACAGTGCGGCGCAGACATTTGTCCTTTGGCACAGGCTCTGCGTCAGCATGCGCGGAGGTCTCGGGTGCTGCCCCGGCTCCCTCGGCAACCCAGGCCTGTGCCGCCCCCTCCCGACCCACCAGAGCCCAGGCGCGTGGAGGTGCCGGCCCGGCACTGGCTCCTCCTGGCTGATGCTGGGAATCGGGGCTCTACAGAGCGGGTCGCACCACCTCGGAGCCGCTGCCTCACGGTGACGAACTCCCACACCTCGCAGCGGCGTGACAGTCGAAGGTCCCCACTCACGAGGTTGCACCGTCACTGGCTGCGGGCGTGGCCCACACGGGGCACTGGAGGTGCAGTTCAGTGGAGTCCCAGGAGTTCAGTGTGTCCCTCCCTCCTGCCCCCTTGCTGCATCCTGCTTGGCCTGAGACGCCGGCGCTCCCGGCCCTCTCCCCTGCCCACCCTGTGCACGTCAGGGACCCCTCCCTCCCAAACCACGGCCGCCTCTCCCTCTGCTCCAGCCCCGCGCAGGGGCCGAGGGCAGGCCTGGCTGTCCTCCTGTCTTTCTGGCCTCTCTCTTGCCCTCCCTGGACAGGGCCACCTGAGCCTGGCCACGAGCCTCTTCCCTCAACCTGCCTCTCCCACCGGCGCCTCCACGACGCAGCCTGGGGGCTGGCACCAGACACCCCAAGGTGACTGAGCTGCACCCTGGTCTACAACATCCACTCCTGCGCGTGCTGCTTGTTTCCCCTCCATCCCGTGTGGGTTTGGTCCCTGGAGGGCCAGGGACATCAGTTAGCCTGGGGGCCCCTAAATGCCACTCTGTGGCAGTGAGCGACACCAGCTGCCGTGGAGGAGGCAGGGACTCCTCCGCCCTCCCAAGTCCTGGGTGCGCGGCTCCGCTCCCGGGCCTGCTCAGGCCACATTGTTGACGGGGCTTAATTTGATCGGCTCCATTTAGTGGAGGGAGGAAACCAGAAATCAGAGCAAGTGCTGAATCCTGAGAATTTAATCCAGGGCGCAGCCTCACATGGGCCTTTCCCACACGCAGGTGTGGGGGAGCCGAGGGGGGTGCACTTCAGATCCCGGGGCCACCCTGTGCACTGTGGAGGGCTGGGACAGACAGGCACCCGTCCTGCTGGAAGGACAGCACAGGCCCGGCTGCCCCGACATCCCAAGGGCTGCTGAGAGCAGGCTGCGGCTGCTCAGGCCGGACGACAGCAACATTTGGCCTCTGGTTCCCCGAGCAGGGACACAGACCCCTCCCCGGGGCCCGGCCCGGCCCGGCAGCGCCCTCCTTCTGCCAGCTCCTGCCGGCCCCCACCGCGCGCGCTGCACCCCGAGCCACCAGCTGGCTCCTCTGCCCCCCACACCTGTTTTCATCCGTTCACTTTCCCTCACTGGCTCCCAGCTCCTTCTGTGAGCACTGCGCCAGGCCAGCAGGGTCGCCCGCCACACCTTCTGGGGGCGGAGCCACTGTCCCCCCACACGCAGCTCACACACTCACACTGTCACACACCCACAGTCACTCAGGCACACGCACATACACACGCTCACACACTCAGCACCTGCACACAGACAGGCACACTCACAACCTAGGCACACACTCCCTGTCACAGGTACAAACATGAATGTGTAACTCGCACGCATGGATGCATGCACGCGTGCACACACTCATTCTGTACAACTTCTGGGGGACAAAAGCAACCTCTGGCTCCCGTCCAGGTGGCCGGGCAGCTGTAGAACAGGGCGCGTCCTCACAGGAGCTCTGAGCAGCCGAGGCTGCAGAGGGCAGCAGGGCCGCGGATGGGAGCCCCCGGCTCAGCCGGCCACACGGAGATGCGCCTGTCTCTGTCCTGCCGTCCGCAGGCGGGTGGCTGAGGCTGGCGGTCAGGGACGTGTGTGTGCTCCAAGTGGCTGTGTGGTGGTACATGTTGCCCCTGGCCTCTGCTCTCCTCCTCACAAGAGCTGCAGCCCTGGCTCCCGGCATGACAGCCCGCAGGCGCCACCCTGACAGCAGGTGGCTGTCCACGGCCACAGGCCCAGGCGACCCTCCCTTGGTCTCCCTGACCCCAGGGGCCCCGGTCTCGGGCCAGGCGGGTGCTTCACAGCCTCCCTCTCGCTCTGACCCAGACACATGCTGTTTATGGGCTGAACACGAGAAATGGTCTTCATTTCCAGAAAAAATACGCTCTCACTCACTTTTCCCTGAAACAGGCGGCTCTCTTGGCTTAATTTTTTGTTTTTTCACTTTTAATTGAGAAATATTTTGTTGCCCTAAGAACGTCGATGTGGGAGTGTGGCCTTGGGGCTGGAGGATGAGCGGGCTGGGGACCCACTGTCTCCAGCCTGGGGCGGCCAGCAGTGGCCAGAAGGGTGTGGCCCATGTCACAGGGTCTTATTTTTATAGAGATAAGAAACCTGGATTTGCATGAGAAGTTCTTGGTTTTTAAGTATTTGGAGTGATTTTTAAATAATGGAGCACCATACCGCTTGTGAAATGAGACCAGCATGGACTTCTGGATCAGCCTGTGGGCCCGGTGGGCTGGAAGTGCCCTGCTCCTCCTGCTCTGGAGACCCTGGGGACAGGCACGCTCTCACAACCCACACCCCTGCAGCAGCTGAAGATTCCTGGGCCACAGCCAGGTCCTCCCTTCCCCGCGGTCCTTTCCCTGGAAGACGGCTCCCTGCTGATGCTTCCTAGAGAGAGATCCTCACCCAGGGACCCCATAAGCACCGTCGTCATCCACGCGGCAGCACCACCGGTGCCAGAGCCGCTCTTCCCTCGCAGCCAGGCCCCCTCCAGCCCCACACACACTTCAGAGAGAAGGCACCTCACCTTGCAGGAAAGGCGCAAACAAGAAGGGAGAGGGACACGCGGTACGGACCGCAGTGCTCAGAAAGAGCGCCGAGCAGCTACTCCACACGTGCTGCTCAGACCTACCTTTAGTAGAGCAAGTGCCGGCACCAGACCGTCAAGAATGCACGGGTCAGGGCACGTGCGGAGAAAAATGTATTGCGCAACCTGTCCATCTCCATCAGAACTGAGGCCGGGGCACCCCTGTAACCGCAGCACTCGGGGGCTGAGGCAGGAGACGCACAAGTCTAAGCCCAGCCTGGGGCCTAGGAACCTAGAGAGACCCTATTAGGAAAAAATCTAAAGCTATACAGTGCAGCATTACTGGAAATAGTGAATATTGAAAAAAATTAAGTTCCCATCAACCAAGGGATGTCTACGTGGTAAAAAATGGACAGGTCGGTAAGGACTGATAGGGAAAAACCCCAGGATATGTTATCCGGTAACAGTAAATGTAGTGTAGGGAACAGTGTGTGTGACCTGCTAGCGTTTATGGAGAAATAATAAAAATACACAAAACATCCTCTGAACCACATACTGCAACTCTAGGACTTACTATATAATCCCACACACATACAGCTACACACACACATACACACACACACACACACACACACACACACACACCAGTCTCACATAGCTGCAATGCACAGTCCATCCACAAAGCAAGTCAGGGGGCTGGGGATTTAGCTCAGTGGCACAGTGCCTGCCTGGCAAGCTCAACGTCGTGAGTTCGATTCCCGGTACTGGAAAAAAACAAACACACACAAAGCAAGTCACGAGCTCTCGGGAAAAGCCCTCACTTGCTGGCAGCCAGGGCTGGGCCTCACCCGCAGGGAGGTGAAGGCGGCCGAGTGATCCCCCAGCTGCACTGGCTTCCTACTGGCTGTGTACGTGGTGGCCAGGAGAGCCACCTGACAGCCAGCACGGCACCATCCGTGAAGAACCGGGAGGGCACGGTGGGAACCCGCTCCTGGGCCCGCCTCTGGCCTGGCAGGACATGGGGGCAGCAGGACCCACAGCTGCAGCCCTTGAGGAGCAGGGGCTGAGCCTGCTGCAGTCGGCTACTGGGGGCGTGGAGAAGGCAGCACGGGCAGGCTGTCCAGTCTCAGGAACCAGCAGCTACGCTGGCTGGGACCATAGGGTTAGTGGGACCACAGCATCCCCACCTCCAGACGCCCCCAGGACTGGATAGGGACCTGCCATCCCCCGTGGAGGGCTCAGAGAGAAGCAAGCACAGGGCTATGGGGCCCACAAGGAGACACCAACCAGGCAGGTGGGCAGTAGAGTGGGAAGGGTGTCCATGACAGGGTCCCAACAGAATAAACACACAAAGGGAATTCTTGCGTGGCAGGGAGAGGTGGGCAGGCGAGCAGAGGCCCCCGGAGGGCCAGGCTGCACGGAGGAGGGCAGGTGAGGCACTGGAGCTTCTGAGCAGGAGCAGGTGTGGCTGCTGCAGCCCTGGCGTGGGTGAGACGCTGGGCATCTGGCTGCCCTGGGAGCCTTTTGCCGCTATGGGGACCCAGGTGGGGGCCACGCAGGTGAGGCGGAGGCCTTTCAGGGCCTTCTGGGGGCCCACAGGATGGACGTCCACTCTACATTTAGCTACCAGGGAAGGGAGGGCTGGAGGTGGCCCAAGGAGGTGTGGGTGTGGGGTTGCTTCCGGGATGAAGCGGCTGCATGAGCCAGGTGGGCAGAGCGTTACTGACTCCAGCCCCTGCCCCGGGAGCCTCCCCAGACGCCAGCCTGCCCTGTCCTCTGCAGCCAGCAGGAAGACTCGGGCAGGCTCACTCTGCCTCCCCTACCTCAGTCCCAAGGCCAGCCTGGGCGTGAGGGGGAAGTGTTGTCTTGCCTTCCCAAGACCCTTGTCTCGGAGCAGCAAAGCCAGGGGTGCTGGAACTAGGGCGGCACCAGCTGGGTGCCCACCAGACAGTGCTGGGCCTGCTGCCCCTTCCCTGGACACGAGCAGAACCCTGACCTATGGGACCTGGCACACATCACCGTCATTCTTGAGCACCCAGGGGAACCTGCAGGGTACCAGGCCCCCAGGTGCTCAACCCTGTCCCTTCATTCAGCATCTACCACCACGCTACGAGGACGCCTGGTGCCCCTCCTGTGATTAGTTCTGTCAGCTTGGGGGCACCCTGTGGTCCCCACCCACACCTGAAAAGAGAGGGAACACATCAGCAGGTGCCCGGGGTTCTGACCACAGCAAGGCCACCTCCCAGACATGTGACCTGGCCAAGGCACTCTCCCTCTCTGAGCCTCAATTTCCCCATCTGGAAAGTGGGGATGGGGAACAGCCATCCGGGTAAGCACTTACTGGACATGGAAAAGCTGAAGCGCAGTGACATCAAAGTGGTCATGACAGTCCCCTCACAAGAGGACTGAGAGGAGAATCGGATCAAGTGGCTTGGAATCAACCAAGCACTACACCGAGTCACCAACCTGTCTCCATAGCAACCAGGTCAGGGCCCAGCCTTCTACCAATCTCTCTTTAGGGGTCCTACCTCCGTGCAGGGCCCACGTGTGCCACCGAGGTCCAGCCCTATAGGAAACCCTCCCTCCACAAGCTGCTCTTGAAATCACCTCCAAGAAGAAAGATCACTTCTGCTTCCAAAGATATCCCCAGGCAGGAAATGGGCCGCAGGCAGCATGAATGTTTAATCACGCTAATTGTCCAAGTCCAGCTCACATCATCATTCCTTAAGTACCTTATGGGAAACCGTGATTAAGCGTGAAATGGTTCATTTTCACAACTCCCCTTTCTCACGGTCCTCAGCCTGCTGGGATCCCCTGCCAGCCAGCCCAGCCTCTCTTGCTAATGCTCACCTTCCCCTCTCTAATTTAATTTTCTGACCTCTTCTCCTGACATCCCTACCCGCTACACTCCTGAGCCTTGGCACACAATGCCAGAGCATCGTAATTACTTAACTATAGCCCTCTCATGGAAATCTGCTTTTGACTTTGTTAGAAAACACTGTAATCAAATCCCTGAGTCAGGATCGATGGGCTGGGCCTGCCAGAGGAAATATATCACAGGATTAAGTGGTTTAGCAAGAGGAGGTCCCGCGGGCGGGGCGGGAGAGGGGCAGAGCTGGCCAGAGACTGGCGGGCTGGCACGCAGGCCGGTGGGCAGGGCAGAGGTTCGGCGCCAGGCCAGAATGCCTGGTGGGTGGGGCAGGCGGCCGGGTGTGAGAGAGGGCGGGAGGGCAGCCTGAAAGTCTAGCCTGCCCGTCCCCTCTGGAGCACTTGTGCAGCCCTGGGTACCCTCAGGACCGCTTCTGCAGTTCGCCTCCGGGGTATCCTGGTCATATGGCCATTCTCTTAGACACCCCAGGAGCTACTTCCGCAGACCAGAGGAGACCTGGTGTTTTTCCTTGTGCCCAGATGTCCCCCAAAGCCTCATGCGGGTCCTAAGTGGGGCTTTTTGGAGGTGGCTGGACCTAAAGTGTGTGATGCTGGGATCAAGAATGTGATGCTGGGGCTGGGGATTTAGCTCAGCGGCAGAGCACCGGCCTGGCAAGCGTGAGGTCGTGAGTTCAGTTCCCGGTACCGGAAAAAAAAAAACAAAAAAAAGGAATGTGATTCTGGGATTGACTCATGGTGCGATGCTAGGAAGGGCGTGAGGGCTGCCCGACCCAAGGGCAGGTAACCTAGATAAAGCATAAAAGGCAGAAAGAGGGTCGTTGCTCGGCGCTTGCTGCCACGTCTCCCCTGGCTTGCCATGGACTGTTTCCCCTCTGCCAGGCCGCCCTGCCTTGGAGCCAGCCGACAGGGGACCGAAACCTCCACCAAGTGTGAGTTGAAATGAACCTTTCCTCCTCTGTGGGTGTCAGTATTTTGCCTCAGCAACAAGCAAAGTAACTAAGACACCTGGCCTCAAGCTACACTGGCCGTGCAGTTCTGCCGCCATGCTCTGGGCGGCCACGCCCCCGCCTCCGACCTCGGTCCGCCTTCTGCAGCCCCCGCCTGCCAGGAAAGGAGAGCGCGGCGGGCACCACTGCCTGCAGGGTGCTTGGCTCCTGCAGGCGGTGTTTACTCCACGCATAGAGCACCACTCACACACCGGTTCAACATTCTTCATTTTACAATACCATGGTGGGCTCAAAAAACGCAAGGGGTCTGGGTCTGTCTTTCACATCAGGCTGTGACTGCGAACTTCGTGGCCCAGGCGCACGCGTTCTGAATCCGGAGAGCTCCAGCCAGAGACAGAATGACAATATCCATGGGCGTGCAGAGGTCTTCTTCGGTTTCTCTTGTGAACCCGAAACATAAATGGAAAGTTACAGAAATAAACGATTTGTAAGTTTTAAACAACTTTTGCCACAGTGTATTGTTATGATTGTCCCATTTTATTTATCCTTACTATTGTTAATCTCTTACTGCACCTAATTTATTAATTAAGCTTTATCATAGGCATAGATGTGCAGGGAAGAAAAGTGCATGTGGGGTTCAGGGCTCTCCCCGGTTGTGGCATCCACGGCAGGTCTCAGAATGCGCCCCCTGCAGACAGGGGCCAGGCCACAGTACGGACAGCTGACACACAGCAGCAGATTATGCAAAATAGCTGCTGGGGAGTGGGGGAGGGGAAGTGGAGAGTTCTTTCTCAACGGGTACAAAGTTTTAATTACACTAGATGGGTAAATTCTAGAGATCTGCTGCATATCACTGGGCCTAAAGTTAGTGAGACAGTGCTGTGCACTCTAAAATTTAAGAGGGTAGATCTCACATTAAGGGTTCTTACCAACAAAGAAGGGTGTACTGGCCGGGGGGGCAGGACGCAAGGAAACTTTAGGTGCTGCTGAATACATCTATTACCATGGTCTCGGTGATGGTATTGCGGATGTTGTAGATATCCAAACTCACTATATGCACCACCACATGTGCAGCCCCTGCTTCTCAATGACATCTTAATAAAGAAGTTTTTAAAATTAGAAAAAAAGAGAAAGGGCTTTGGAAGAAGAGAGTTACCTACATGTTACCAAGTGTGACCACAACTCGTCCGAAAGGGGAAGCGTCACGGTCTTGGGGTACAGACTGCACTCTCTTCCACAGTTCCCGGCAGACTGCGGCATCTCGGGAGGTACTTCCGTCCCACCGAGAAATACACGCAGGATCTAAGCGCCACAAGCAAGTCAAGCGAGAAACTGGCACACGGTAACGTGGCTCCTAGCTCACAAATGATATGGCTCCAAAACTGTCCTTGGACCCAGATCACCCAAGTCATTGCTGTCCCTGTTGGATCCACATAATGGATTTTTTAATCCAAATTTCCATAAAATAATAGAAAATTAACCAATTTCCCAGAAAGATAAGGCAGAACCCATAGCAACTTACTAATAACTAGAAATTTATTGCTGCCTTTGCATTATGGCTTTAAAATATGTAAATTTTACATTTGAAATACTTACAAACTGGGTATTCCTATGCCAAAAACCCCAAATCTGAAAAGCTCCAAACTCTGGAACTTTTCAGGCACCAACATGGTGTCACAAGTCGAAGTTTTGACACCTGATCTCATGTGACAGGTCTCAGTCAAAATGCAGGTGCATGAAAACATTGTATAAAACCACCTTCGGGCTATGTATATAAGGTGCACATAAAACATAAGTGAATTTTGGACGTAAATGTTGGTCCTGTCTTCGAGACAGCTCGTTATATACATACAAATGTTTCCAAATCTGAAACCCAAAACACTTCCGACCTCAGGCATTTGGAGTAAGGGACACTGAACCTACACATCTTTTCAAAGCTAAGTTGATGTTCCCAGATGACATCTTTTAACATTTACCCTAGCTTTAACTTGGACATTGTAAGTAAGTCATTAATTCTTTAAAAATATTTCTCAGTTTCCTAAATTGTAAAATAGGGCGTCCTGACCCCTGCTCCACGCTGCTAAGGAGACGCTCACCTGTGTCTGCGTCAGGCTAAGGTGACTGGGTTGGTAAAGGACATAAAGTGCTTTGTAGCTGTCACCATCATTTTTTTGCCTTTAATTCCACTGCTAGGACAAGTTTCTTTTTGGTACCGGGAATCGAACTCAGGACCTGGTGCTTGCCAGGCAGGCACTGTGCTGCAGAGCTATATCCCTGGCCCCAAGTGGTTTTTTTTAATGTTTGTTTTGTTTTGTTTTTATAAAAATAAAGAGCTGTTGAACTGTTAATTTCCATGATTAAGCTTAACACATTCTTCTTACATTTTTCATTAAAATTGCAAAATGCATTTACAATCCAAATGTTTAAACTTAGAATACTGTTGTTCATTAGGCTAATTAAAAGCATATGATAATCCAGCCCTCGTGGTGCACACCTGTAATCCCAGCTGCTTGGGAAGCTGAGGCAAGAAGATCACCAGTTCAAGGCCCGCCTGGGCAACTTAGCAAAACCCTGTCCCAAAATAAAAATTAAGAAGGGCTGGGGGTACAGCTCAGTGATAAAGTATTTGCTCAGCATGCGTGAGGCCCTGAGTTCAATCCCCAGCACTGTCAAAAAAATATTGTAAAAGTATAAAACATGATCCTCCTAACAAGTCTGGGAGATGAAAGCGGGTCTGAAGACAGGAAGTGCACCTCTGAAACAAAAGTTAATGACATTAGCGCTTGTTAAAGCCTGCTGAAAGATAACCGCTGTTCTGGGAAGATAAAAACTGTTCACTGTGTTTTTCACCAAATATTTTTCGAGGATCAGATATGAGTGTACTTCGCTGAGTTTTAGATAAATTCTAAAACGAAAGGCTACTATGTCTATGTACAAGTCTGCAAAGCGCAGGTGATCACCTATTTCTTTCCAGTCAGCCCTGACTCCGTACTGCCCAGAATCATGAGCCAAAGAAACCTCTGTTCTTCATCAGTTTTCCAGTCTGCAGTATTCGGTTATAGTAATGGAAAATGGACCGATGCACAACTGATTTGAAGGTAACAATATGCAGTGGAATTACAATGGTGAACTCTTACCATCTTGTCTAGTGAAACTCTGTGTTATCTCTAATGTTTCATTGAAGAATTATTTTCTTATTCTCTTTAATGGTTTGAGCAATCTTTCATTCTTACATCTGATAATCTGAGCAATGTAGTTGAGGATAGCAATAGGCAGTGTAACAACCAGTGCTGATTTGTATTAATTTGCCTTGAGACCCTGTATCACTTTGAATGGTCTTGCTTTGATTCATTTATGTTTGTGATACCAGTATGCTGCTACTGTTCTATTTTTTTGTTTGTTTCTCATGTACTACTCTCTTTAAAATAAAATTTTAAAAAAAGAAAGAAAATGGACCAACACATTGGCAAGCTCCTATTCAGTTGTCAAAGCCCAGCTCTCTACCCTCGTTCATCACTCCTGCAACCAAGCTCCTCACTGTTAGATTCTGGAGCACTTGTGCTGGGTGAAAGGAGGTGCTAAGGGCCAGGACGCACACCCCTGTGACCCAGCCCCCAGCCATCCCCACCTCCTGAGAGCACAAGCAGCTAAAGGCTTACCAGTGGGAGACTCCACTGGGGAGTGCAATGAAGACAGTGCCCCAAGATCTAATCAGCCTCCAAAAGCCCCGCCTCTGCTCACACCCCGCTGTAAACCACAACCCAGGCCAGGGCATTCCTCAGGCCCGACACATGGGCTCATTTCTCACATGCATAATACTTACGAGAAACTTAGTTTATGAGTTAGGTACCCGAGGGATTGGCGGTAATAATAAAATGGAACAATTACAATGATACACCGTAACAAAAGTTAGTGAATGAGGTTTCTCTCGTGAGATATTTTATTGTACTGTCACCTGTTCACCTAGAGCAAGCACTTTCTGACTTTCCTCTGGCACAAGCAAACTGCCAACGACACTACTGTAGCACTTGGGCACAGTATTAAACACAGTAAGGTTTACTGGAGCACAGACGTCCAAGCTGCCCCGCCGGTCTCTGAAATGCGGCCCTTTGCTTCATCCAGATGGGCTCACCCTCACCACCCCCCCTTGGCCCCCGCAGCCTCCTCACAGCCCTCGACTGGTCCCCTCATGCCCCCACCTCCACCCAACAGTTGGAGCCCTGATGTGGCCTTGCCCCACATTAAAATCCTGCTGGGGCCCCCGAGGACTCACCCAGACACACTGGGCTCCCAAAGGACACAGCACCCTGCGAGCACCCCAGGCCCGGCCTGCTGCCCAGTCGACTTGCTGAGGAGGCTGCGCTGCCCTGCAGCTGTGGGTCCCGGGCAGCACCACAGCTCTGCCTGTGGCCCAGGCCCTTCTCTCTGGCTGCCGTGGTTCGAATGTGTCCCCTAGACGTTCCTGTGCTTAACCATGGTCCCTAAAGCCCTGGTAATGGTACTGGGAGGTGGTACTCGGGGGGGTTGGGGGTAAACAAGGCCATGATGATGGAGCCCCCATGACAGCAGCAGCTGCTTTGGAAGAAGAGGGGCAGAAGCTGGAGTCATCACCCTTGCTCTGGCCCCAGGAAGCCCCCGGCCTTGGCATGGTGCAGAAGGTCTGCTCCCAACACTTCTGCCCTGACACGGGACTGCCCTGGCCCTGCAATCATGAGCCAAAGAAACCTCTGTTCTTCATCAATTTTCCAGTCTGCAGGACTCAGTTATAGTAATGGAAAATGGACCGATGCATTGGCAGACTCCTACTCAGTGGTCAAACCCCAGCTCTCTACCCTCGTTCATCACCCCTGCAACCAAGCTCCTCACTGTTAGATTCTGGCGGCACTTGTGCTTCCTTGTGTTAAAACACTGATCGCACAGAATTACAAATTCATCAGTTTCCAAGTCTCACTCACCAAGGCCAGGAGCTCCAGAGAGAAAAATATGTGGGATTCACCTCTGGGCACCTGCGCTGGCTGGAAAGGAGGCTCCCAGTGATAAATCTGAGGCCAAGCAGAACAGGGGAATAAACAGAGAACAAGCTCCCCACGTTTCGTGAAACGCGTGGGGTATGTGTGACAAGGCTGCATCCCTCAGCCCAAGGAAAACACGTTCCTGCGTGTGTCCTGGACCAGTCCACTATGACAGCCACAGGGGGGGGGGAGCTGTAGAGAAATCCACATGGCTCCTTTGTACCAGGGTCTCAGGACTGACTCCACCGAAAGGCTGGCGGGCACAGGGCGTCGTCCCCACCCTGGCCCCAGGCCAAGCTCCTGGTGGGTGGAGGGACTCCTCTCCCACCCCAGGGCGCACGGCCCTTTCCAGGTTAGGCTCTGCCCTCTCCGACATCCTTCAGCCTCAGCCCTGCCCTCGGTCCCATCCCCATCCCCCCGCCACTGAGCAGATGGGCAAGCTCTCTGCCCCTTGGCCCCTGTGCCAGCCCTACAGGAGCAGCCAGCTCAGAACCCCCGCCACACTCCAGCGTCCAGATGCTGCTGCATCCTGTGAGACTGTGAGACGTCGCTCACACCCCGTGCAGCACTGCCTTGATCGGCTCGCCTCCCGCTCCGAGGAAAGGGCTGCCCGGGAGCCACGATGGGCCCCTTGCCTCCCTCTGGACTGTAGATCCCAGGGACAGTCCCCCCCCCTCCCTCCCTCCAAGCACTAAGGGCAGGCGTTTCCTTCAGGTGCTTGGGGAAGATGGACACCAGCCCCAATTGTTCCTGCCATTCCTGTGAGGCAAACAGGGCCTCACACCAAACCCACTGGGATCCCGTGCTCAAGGCCCCGCTCAGCACCTACAATTCCAACCAAGAAAGATCAGCAGAAAGCCAGGGCTCCAGAAACAGGATGAGAGCCAGCCGTCGGGATCTCCGATGAGGGGTGTTAAAAGGCTCCCCCACTCTGATGCCCCTGCAGACAGACTGTGTGCACCCCCAAGCCACCACCAGAGTCGCATGTTGGAGCCTGATCCCCACCTGTAAGTTGGAACTGGGATCTTCAGAAGTGATCAGGTCATGAGGCCCGTGAATGAGATTAGCGCCCTGATAAAGCGGCTCCAGAGCGCCCCCGGCCCCTCCACCACGTAGGGACACAGTGGGAAGGTGCCACTGTGAACCCAGACTGCACTTCAGAAGGCACCGAACCCACCGGCACCTCGATATTGAACTTTCCAGCCCAAATCTTTAATGTTCTTTAAACCTCCAAGTCCACAGCAATTTTGGTACAGAAGCTTGAACTAAGATAAAAATCTTCATAATTTTGCGTGAAATCCTGCCGGCTGTGCCGCCTTGCAGGGCAGCAGGGCGCTGCCGCGTGAGGCCGGGTGTGGCGGTCAGTGCTGACTGCCAGCTCGGTTGGCCTGAGAGACGCCCAGGGAGCCAGAAAGGCAGTTCCGGGGCTGTGTGTGAGGCGTGCCCAGAGGTGACGGGTGGGGGCAGCAAGCTGCGGGGAGGACATTGCGGACGTGGCCCGCACCACCCAGCAGGCTGGGGCCCCCAGATGAAACGGGAGGGAGGCACCTGCCCTTCCCTCTCCGCACCGGCTGCCCTGAGGTGGGCAGGCTCCCCAGCCCTGCCCGCCATGGACTGAAACCTCTGAAATGGCACCAGCGTAAACTTTTCCTCCTTTCGGCTTTTTCCCTCAGGGACTTTGTCACAGCGACAGAAAGCTGACCTCACACTGGGAAGTGCACGATCAGGGTCACGTGTCCGGGGGTCTGCGAGAGCCTTCTGTCGGTGGGAGCGGCGAGGAGCTTGGCCAGCGGCTGCTGGACCTCTCGCTGTGCTCCCGCCTGGCTGGCTATCTGGGGGCATCAAAGCAGAGGGTGCGGCTTGGGCGTCTGTGTGCTCTGGTTTCTCCGCCATCCTTGCATTGAACAGGACACAAAAGCCCAGGGCTTCTTTGTACTGCAAGGTGCTTGACAAAGGAAGAGCAAACAAACAAAGCTTTCACACAGACATCTTTCCCTCCGGAAACACGGGAAACGTGGCCGCTGCTGGGGAGAATGTGGATGTGAAAGGCGCCCCTCAGCCTCACCTTGGCGCTCCCCGTTCCCGCCCTACCAGGGCCTGGGGCATCCGACGACAAACACACACCGAAGCCGCGCTCTTGGAAGTTCTTGGGGAAGCTGCACGCTCTGAAAATGGCCAGGCTGTTCCGTGGCTGAGGCGACAACGAAGCAGTTCCTTCCCCTCCCGGGCTGCAGCTAATCCCTCCAGCTGAAGGAAGCCACAGGAACGGGAGCTGCCGTGGTCCTCCACAGCTCAGGGAGGTGACAAGCCGGCGTCCCCTCCAGGGAGCAGAGCCCACACTCCCGCCTGCTGGGAATCCGGGACTCATCCCTCAGTACTGCAGAAAGTTATGTTTCATTTTAAATGGACACATTAAAGATGTGTGCAGTGTGATTGCTGGATACACTGTGTCCCTGGTGAAGTAGCTGTCCTTCCGTGAGTGTGTCTGCCGGGCCCGACACTCCGCTCCGAGTAACTGACATTTCCACCTCCTTAAATACAGCAATGTACTGGGAGACTGTGAACTCCTCCTCCAGCTCTTTATGAAGTATAAAATAAATCACTATAAATTGTAATCATCTACTGTGTGTGGCACAGAAGAGCTTGCCTCTGCAGCCTAACTGTGTCTGGAACCTGTTATCCTGTTAGCGGTACTGTGGGAGGAGACTGTCAGGAGAGCTCTGCGTGCAGGACGGAGCCGCTCACGGACGCTGGGTCAACGCAGGGGTGCAAGCTCTCCCTGGCGCACTCGTGAGGTCTCAATGAGCAAAGCCGGCCACCATGTTTTATGCAGCAAGGAGGCCCTCACTGGGTGCTGGGCAGATGCCAGTATCATGCTCCTGGGTTTCCCGGCCTTTGGAACCATGAGACAAATAAATTTCTAGTCTTATAAACTACCCTGACTTGGGTACTTTTTATATTAACAGAAAACGGACTAACACAAAGGTCTAGACCAGTGGTGGTGAGCCTACGGCATGCATGCCGCAGCGGGCACACAGAGCCCACCCTGGCACACGCGAGCCAAGTCACCCCGGTAGCCGAGCATCGGATCACAGTCACTTTTTTCCTAAACTGAACCCTCAGCGTACAGGTTTAATTGCAGGGTTGGCACTTCGTGATAAATAAGTGGGTTTGGGGGTGCGGTTTGGGCGCTCGGTCATAAAAGGTTCGCTATTATGGTCTGTATTCTAGGATATGACCAGTAATGTCATCAAAGAAAAATCCAGCTGGTGGGTCCTTTCTGGAACACTTGGAAGCTGCTTCCATGGTCAAAGCAGGGAGAAATTTCCCAAACTTGACCTCTGTCAAGCGTGTTCTTGTGGTGCCTGTCAAGGTGTGAATGGCCAGAGGCCCCACATACCCGGTGCCTTGCTGCCCTCCAGCCTGACACACAACGCTGCTGGAGACCCTGACAGAAGTCTTGGTCACTGCTGTGGACACCACAAACGTGGTCCAAGTCGGAGCGAGCTCCACCTCTTCCAGTTCTGACTGGAGGGAAGAGGAAGATGGAGTCAAGCTCCATGGACACAGCAGAAGCCAACCTCGACGAGCCTGGTTCAGCTCAGAAGGGATCTGGGAGTGGAGGAGGCACACCTCTCAGGAGGACTGGGTGGAGGGCTTATCTTGAGTGTTGGCTTTCCTGACAAGCTACGTGGATGAGGTAAACCAAGGCCCTTTGTGGGGGTTGCCAGAGAACAAAGTGTCCTTTCGTCAAGAAGAGACAGGAGTGTAAGCCAGCGGGAGAAAAGAACATTCCAGAATCAGAGGTCACGCCACTGCAGGCCTTGTCACCGTGCCAGTGGCGCAGTGTGCAAGATACCTAGAGCCCCACAGGATGGTGCAGTCGCTTCCCCTATCTCAGGCAGCTTTTGTGCGGGACTGCACGCCCGTGCTCGGTGCTTGCTGCCCTCGCTGGCCTCCACGAGGCGCACACAGCCAGAGGTGACCTCACGCTTGTAAAAAACGAGGCAGCAGCAGGTCAACCCAGTGAGACCCCCACAGTCCACCAAGGCTGGGCGACCCGGGCTGCTGCGCTGGTCTTCCATGAGTCAGGGTGCTCAGCCTCACTGCCGTCCAAACAGAGTCAAAATCGATCTAATGTCAAATGATGTGCAAATTGCCATGTCAAAGGCCATTCTGTAATTTCCATTTATGAAAGCCCAAAGACCGCAGCCTTCTTGGAGAAGCTTACTGCTGGGCCGGGTTCAAGTTTGCTCTTGGTTTGACTTGCACAATCTGAATTTATTTCAGTTTTTCCGGAAGCGGCCATTCATTTTTGCATGACAAGTGCAGTCAAAAGAGGTAACTCTTGCGAAGTTTGTTTTTGACTTCTGAGTAGGTCAGAGAGATTTACGGGGCACAAAAATTAATTACAGATGCTCCTTGACTCACGATGGGGTTATACCCTAACAAACCCATCAAAAATCAAAAACACTGTAAGTCAAAAAAAGGCACACTGGACCTACCTAACCCACCAAGCACTCTTGCCTACAGATGTGGCAGGGTCCCATCCTCCCTCATGATCATGCATCTGTGGAGGGTTGGGGCCTCTGCCCAGCACCACACACTGTAAGCCATACTGCAAGCCAAAAGGCAAAGCCTGAAGCATTATTTTTACCGAATGCATATGGCTTTGGACCATCACGCAGTCAAACTATCACTTAGTCATTACAATTCAACTGTCCCTACATGCAAAATTGTATGTGCCTACCCACGAGTAGTTTTTAAAAGGGATAGCTGCTGTGTTGCTTTTTCAGACCAGCACCACTCGCAGCTGGGGGCGGGCCCAGCTCACCTGCAGTGGCTCTGCAGGGTTTTGTAACCAGGCCTACCTGGCCTCCAGGTGGCTCCAGGCACCTGATACACCAGCTGTTTGTCCCCCTTGCCGCAGTGACTGGCCAGGGGGTGGACATGTGAGTGGCATGAGGCCAATCAGTGGTCCCCCATGAGATGCGGACACGGACAGAGGAAAACGGGCCCTTCGTGGTTCAGAATGCGCCTGGCCTGGAGCTGCCTGCGCGAAGGGCCATCGAGGAGGACGTCTCACCAGGCAGGGGGGCAGCCTCGACAGCCTTCTCCCAGCCAGCTGCGCCTCCTGTCTCATTCACACGCGCCAAGAAATTCCTTTTTGTGGCTTAATTGGATTCGGAGCTCCATCAGTCAGTTACACACAAGACCCTGAGAGACAGGGTCCTCCACCGCCATGATTGCTCTGACCCCAGAACAGAACTACCTGTCCCACGGATGCCTTCCTCAGTAAAACAGCGAGAAGTAGTGGAAATAACTGCAAAGTAAACCAGAGCCAACAGTCTAGAGTCTCTGGTAATCGTGCTGAGGACACACAGGAAATAAAGGAACACTGTGTATTCAAGAAAATGGACTGACCCCGCTAAGGAGAAGAGCTCGGGAGGAGGGCAGGAGTCTGGCACCTGAGCCAGAACTGGCTTCCTCCTCCCACTCCCAACCCTTCCTGGCTCAGCACAGGGCAGCCCTGCCCTGGGGGATGCGGCCAGAACATGGGGCTCCCTCTGCCTTCAGATCCCAACCCAGGGTTACAGTGTCCCGCTGAGACAGCCCAGCCTGAGCGCACACATCTCCTCCAGGTCCAAGTTACAGAGGCGGAATGTGTGTGGCTCAGGCATGGTAGCCCCTTCTTCTGCCCAGTCCTAACTCACCGAGCTCTCTGCCCTAGCAGAACAGCCAAGGATCCTGGGCTGCAGTCACTGCCACCTCAGCTTGCCTTGTTGGAGAACAGTTCAAAGTTGGGAGTGGTACACTGGGACGTAGAGGCTGCCTCTTCCTCCTAATGTCTGGACCAGTGCCTCAGATTATACAAAGTGTATTAGCCTGCTTCCTGCAGCTATAACAAAACATCTGAAGCCAGAAACTTATAAGAAAAGAGGTCTGTTTAGCTCTCAGTTCTGAGGGTGGCAGGCATGGTACTGGCATCAGCTCAGCCCTGGTGAGGGCCTCCTGGCAGAAGGTATGACAGTGCTGGGGGCCATTGGCAAGGGCGGAGTCACACTGCAGAGCAGCAATCCAAGGAGGTGGGGGTGTGGCCAGGCTTGGTCTTTTGTCATAACCCTCTCAGGAAAACTAACTCAGGGGTCTGTGAAAATTGCCTCCATCCTTCCAACAGCATGCCCCAAATCCTTGCCCCAGGCAGGCTCCCTCTATGCCCCACCTCCAAAAACAGGGACCCTCAGGACAAGCACATCCACACCTAAGCACGGAGGGAAAGAAGGTGTCCCCAAGTCCAGGGAATAGAAGCTCTCTCAAAAAGATGGACTCCCTTTGACACAGATCCCAGAGCACCCACACTCTCGAACACAGGGGAGAATGTGGTCGCAAACACGGAGGTGGGGGGAGCTACATGAAAGCAAAGAGCTAACCTACAGGATGGTCAATTCACCGGAAAGAACAAAGAAAACAGCTAGTAACACTGCTCTCGGATAGAGAACAAACCTCAAAGACTGGCCTCAAAACCAGCCCTATTCAAATTTAACTGGATCAGACCATGTAGCAAATATGCCCCAGGACACTGTCAAAAATAACAGACCAATCAATTAATAGAGATTATCGGCTGGGTGTGATACCAAAGTAGGCAGATAGCTTACCTGAGAGATCAGGAAAAGAGACGTTCAAGTCCTGTTAAAACCAAGCTAACTGTGTCCATGCCCAAGACTGCAACCTCTGAGGATAAATGCCAGAGGCTTCCCTCGGAGAGGGAAGACTAGTCCAGCTATGGCAGGGAGCAGATAAAGAACAAACAACACGGCCCAGAGAGAGGAACAAGGAGTCTATATCCAGGTTTTCTAATATATAGTGCCAAAAATGCCCATTTTTCAACAGTAACAACAACAGCAGCAGCAGCAACAACAAAATAAAAATAAGGCACAACAAATAAAAATGAGGCACACAAAGGAAGAAAAAAGCATGGCCCTCATAAGAAAAAAAGCAGGCAACAGAACATGCCCGTGAGAAGGCTTGGATGTCATGTTTATCAGACAGAGATTTCAGAATAGTCATGTTAAATATGCTTAAAAAACTAAAGGAGACCGTACTTTCAAGAAGCAAAGAAGCTACAATGCCATTGTCTCATCAAATAAAGAATACCAATAAATAGAAAGAAATTACTTTTAAAACTAAAATGGAAATTTTGGAGTTGAAAAGGAAAATAACCAAGAAGCACAACAGAACAGCTGAGCTAGCAGGAGGGGGGAATCTTGAAAACGGATAAAGAGATGTCAATTCGAAGGACAAATGGGGAAAGATGAAGAAAACGGGAGAGGAATGTGGGCTACCACCAAGAGCATGAACGTAGCCACAGCGGGAGCATCGGGAGGAGGGGGAGGGAGCGGAAAGCCAGAGACGTGGCTGCTGCGGACGTCCTCAATCTGAGGAGAACCATTAGTCTATGTATTCCAGAATCTCAAAAAGCCTCACGTAGGGCAAATGCAGAGATCCGTACCCACAGACATCATAAAAGATGCAAAGAGACAAAAGGAAAAAGTTTGAAAGCATCAAGAGGAAAATGACTTGTCACATATAAGGGAACCCCAGTGTGTTAACACCTGACTTCTCATGAGAAGCACGGAAGCTAGAGGCAGTAGAAGTGTATAAGCAAAGTGAAAAAACTCCACCAAGAACCCTGCATCCAGCAAAACCATCCTTCAGAGGAAGTATCTGAAGCCATCTTTCAAATATAGTCTCATATATACAAGAACTGAGATGGTATTCCTGTTATATCCCCAAACCAAAGAGCATTATTAGTAAAGGTAATCACACAATTATAAGATAGTGTAAATGCATATTTATTCTCTTTCTTCCCTTAGCTGACTTTAAAAACAACAATATAAAAATATGTATACAACTCCATTGTTGGGCATATATCATATAAAAATATACATCTTTAACAATAACCACACAGAGAAGGTGGGTGGGAACAAAGCTACACTAAAGTAAGAAATGACACCAGATGGTAACTAAAAGCATAAGAACAAAATGAAGAGAGCTAGAAGTGGCAAATAAAAAGGTGGTTGTAAAAATTATAAATACATACAGACTGTTCTTTCTTTTTTACTTTTGAGATAGTGTCTCGCTATGTAGCACAGACTGGCCTTGAACCCACAGCAATCCTCCTGCCTCAGCCTCCTGAGTGCTGGGGTTACAGGCATGAGCCACCATGCCTGGCTTTCTTCTTTCCTTTTAAAATATTCTTTAAATGTAAGCACACCAAGTAATAATTATAACAATTATTCTCATAACTATACAGATGTGTAGTAAGTAGAATAGTGGCACTTCAAATATGGCCACGTCCTAATGCTCAGAACCTTTGAATATGTAAGGTCACACGGCAAAGGAAAAGTAATGCTGCAAATCAAATGACTATGACATGGAATTTATTCAGGATTAGCCAAAAAGGCCCAGTTCATTACAAGTGGCCTCAAAAGTAAAAGAAGGAGTTGAAAATACCTAAGAAGTACAACAGTATACTGGAGCCGGCAGGAGGGGAAACCTTGATGATAGGTAAATAGACATCAAGTTGAAGAACAAATGGGGCAAAGAGCGAAGGAGGAATGAAGGAAAAGAAGAGAGAGAACTGCAGAGCTAGCAACGCGAGAAGCAGTGCGAGAAGTCTGTGGACTGACGCTGCTAGTTCTAAAGATGGAGGGAGGGTGTGAGGCACGGGACCCAGAGCCCGACCCTGAGACAGGCATGGAAACAGATCGCCTCCCCACGCCTGCTGAAGGAGCAAAGCCCTGCCAGTATTTCAACCTGTGTGA
>NW_004955408.1:1157643-1252447 GCF_000276665.1 Chinchilla lanigera | reverse complement strand
GTAACTCTGTATTGTCTATATTGTGCTTGTGATATGTTGTAAAATGTTGTATGTCTGTTAATGTTTCCCTCCTTTTATCCTTAAAATAAAAAAAAATAAATAGAAAGAATTCAGTCCTTCCTTATCAATAATTACTTTAAATATAGGTGGGTTACACGCTCTAATTAAAAGGTAAAGATTGACACAATGGATTTAAAAAACAAAAACATTATCCAATTATGTTGTCTATAAGAGAACACATTTAGGTCTGAATAAACAAATAGTTTGGAAGTAGAAGGAAGATAAAAGAAATTCCATGCAAACAGTAATCAGAAGAGGCCTGGGATGGCTATACTAATACCAGGTAAATAGACTTTAAGTCAAAAGATTTTACCACAAGGAATGGCAGTGTATGTTAATGAAAGGACCAGTGAAGAGTATAAGAATTATATACATATATGCACCAAAGCAGAGTCTCAAAATATATAAAAAATTGACATAAATGAAGAAATAAATAGACAAATCTTGAACAACAGCTGAAGAATTCAATACCTCACTTTCAACAATGGGCAGAGCAACCAGCCAGAAAACCAATAAGGAAACAGAGGAACACTTCACCCAACAACTGCAGAATGTATATCCTTCCCATGTACAAATGGATCCTTCTCCAGGGCAGAACACATAGAAGGTCATAAAATAAGTCTCAACACATTTTAAAGTACTGTTACCCCAAGAAAGCCTCAGGAATTGCATTTGTGTCCATAGGAGAAGCCATGTCAGCACAGACCCAATGAAGAAATGATTCTCCAGCAGAAGAAGCAGGGCATGGACCTTTTCTTCTGGCTCCCCAGTTTCCGGCTTGGACTAGGATACACACACACACACACACACACACACACACACACACACACGTCCCTGCTAATAAGGAAAGAGCATCAGGCCTTTTTGGGTATCTCTGTCACCAGCCTTGGTTCTGACACTACACTCTGACATACACTACACATAGAAAACAGTCTGGCAACGTCTCAGAAAGTTAAACATTCTGTGTTTGGCTTATTTCACTTAACATGATGTCTTCCAATTCAATCGGTTTTTCTGCATCCCACTAATATACACACATTAACAAAAAATAAAATACAGCAAAATATTTTTAAAGTGTTACACATTGAGTTATTCTGGGGCCCAGCAAATCTCCTCTTTTTGGGTATACCCCCCAACATAATGCAAATCTAGACCCACACAGAAAAACTTGTCTACAGTATTCATGGAGAAGCTGAGTGCTAGGTCCGAATGTGGTTTCTCCCTCCAAAACTCACACTGGAGTTTAATCCCTGTTATGAGGTAGTAGCAAGGTAGAAACTTCATCTCTGGTGTTTAGAGTGGGGGCTTGGGAAGAGATCAGGATTGGAGGAGCCCTGTGATTGAATCCTCATTGCTCTATACACACACTCTCTCCCACCATATGTTGCTCTGCACCACCCCAGGACTCTGCCAGTAGGAAAGCCATCACCAGATAGGACCCCTTGATTTAACTCACCACAACTGTGAGCCAAAATAAATCTCTTTTCTCTGTAACTCACCCAGTGTGCCAGTCTGATTGGAATGTGTCATTAGCAACAGAAAACAGACAAAGAGACCGGGGAGGCACTGTGTAGGCAACTCCAGGACGCAGGGCTCAGGGGTTGGGAATGTAGAACCACCCCACCGCGTCACTGAGGTGAAGCGAGCTCTGTCAGATCCAGCCAGAGTCGGGACACAGCCATTCCCACTGAGGCACTTTTGCCGCCCCTAGTTAAATCCTAGGTGAATGTCCCATCTACTGCTGTTTATGTGAGGTGGGACAGAGTGTTCGTGACCACAAATAGACCTACTACTGATGTGCAAGTGGATCTCATTCCTGCAACAACAAAATGCTTATGTGGCAGTGCCTGCAGATGTGGACCAGATATTACAGGGCAGCACTTTCCCAGGGGCAGGTCCCCGCGCCCCCCAGTGGTACTGAATAATAGCAGAAATGTTAAATTCTACTGACCATTTTGTGTATGTTCAAGGTCAGATGCACTTACATGTATCATACTCATGCATCTTTAGCTTTACAAACTTTGTACATTCACACAGTTTTGGTCCTCAGATGCATACATATCTAAATTCTCTGATTTTTTTTTTTTTTTTGTCAGCACTGTTAAACTTTGGAGACTGGTTAAGGACAAAATCACATGATTACAGCTATAATTACATGATGATAGATTCTAAATTTTGCCTTAAAAGTAAAAAGCTAAGTTGATATGTAACCTTTTCTATGTAGCTGTGACACTAATTATGGCTGACTTTGTTGTGTGTTAAATGTGATTGTGTCCCCTGGCTGTACAGAGCCTTCTAAAGCACACAGCTTGAGGAAAACACCTGGCTGTACTGGCTCCCCCTCCCTAAAACCAACATTATTTGTAAGAATAGCCATTTTTTGGTTGCATTCCTAAACATACGAGGATAATTAGATATGCCTAAACCCGGTGCATTCTAAAATCAGTCACCTAAAAGGCACAGTTAAACAGATACATTCTATTTAAGAGGACTCTGATACTGACAAAACTAGACTAGAAGATGTTTCTTAAACTACTATGCTAATTGGATTTGTTTTGTCTTATCCCTTGCAAAACTTTGTAACTGTGGCCTGTAAACGTTCCTCAGAAGTATGACTTTTGACAGACAGTTTGAACAGTATTTTAAGATAATAGGCCATTCCCTGTAAGATAAATGGGATAGGACACTAACTCCCAGTGTCTAGAGGAAATTGCAATGGATTAAGACCTACTGCTCCCACTTTGGAGTGGTGTAACTGACCTTCTGTGTGCTCAACAACTGAGGCCTGGAGACCATAGCTAGGAGGACAAAAGGGCTAAGACCTCCGCCCTTGCCCTCCAAGGTCAGCCACAAACAGGACCCCGTGAAAGGACCCTGCAACTCCACTGAGTCACAAGTCACCCAACCTCTCGAGCAGGGCACTGCTGGGCAGGAGTCACCTACTGTGCCTTGTGCTAAAGGGTGAGTCACTAAAGAGGGGAATGCCCCCAGGCTTTTAAGGAAAGCCACACAGTCGAGCAAGACTGTGACCCATCCTGGCGGATGACACAACTGGTAAAGATCTGAGGGAGCCAAAAGGCTCTTCATGTGGCCCCAAAAGGAATCCTTGAGAAGCCCTGACTGACCTGAATTGTAAAAGAAAGTAAATTTTGATGACCTACTTGGGTCTTAAACACCCAACAGGAAAGTATGACCAGAGTGAAATGCTTAAAATTCTTAATAATGAGAGACAGACAGACAGAGAGACAGACAGACACAAACACAAAGACAGAGAAACAGAGAGACAGAGAGAGAGATCTCTGTCTAGGCCTCCATAAGATTAAGGGCATAGTTTCTCAAGGATAATGATCAAGTCATGACCTAGGCAGGGACCACAATAGGGAGGAGAGATAGGTAGAATCCTGGACCATTACCTGCTACTCATTAAATGCACAATTTGTGTTTTCTTCTGGGCCAGGGACATGAAAGCCATTTTTGCTATAAACCATGACTCTTCACTTGCCCACAGATGCCCAATAGATGAGTGGAAGCTGAGTGAAGCCTGCTGTTGGTTTCGTATTGTTACTATGAACCTTAGGTCAGATCTCTTCTCAGCTCTAAGGAGAGGTGTCTCAGTTTAGGGAGTATCTGTCTAGAAGTTGGCCAGACATGGCTGATTAGCCCTGAGTTAATCTCATCTCCCTTCACCACTGAGGACCCCAGGATAAGAGGCTAACCCAAACATTCAGATACATCCAGAAGGCTCCAGCCATTGTCCCAAACCTCTGATCATCTAGATTCCAAGAAAGTCAGACTGGGACCGCCACAGAAAGAGACAGTTCTTTCCTAGGAATGGAGTACCCCTCAGCCATGAGGATTCCAGAGTATGACCTTCAAGCTAATCCCAGCCCACCAGGAAGTCCTTGGAGCTGGACTCCCACCTCTGCAGGAGGGCCAGTCTGAACCCTGTACCAGGGTACGCCCCCTCCAGTGACCTAAGCCGGAGTCCTTTCCTACCTTCCCATGACTTTGCAAATAAAGTGCATTCTTTCTAATAAAAAAGATGAGTTAGGGGTCATAAAGGAAGCACGGGCCAAATTCAGCCTACATCAATGTCTCCTACAGCCCAAATCAGATATTTCAAATTCTTTAGTTTCTTGTAGAATTACATATTTCTGATTTCTCTTGAAAAACCAAAGATCTGGCAACACTGACCCCTAACAACTGTCAGGACAGAGAAATTTTTATGATTTCTGATCCTATTTGTATTGTCTTTTTCCCTCTACCTACTCTGGATTACTTTTGCACCCCCTCTAAGTTCTTGCACTGAAAATTGATTGCTTTAATTTGTAGACTTTCATTTCTCATATAAATGTCCATCCAAGTTTTGATATTTGGTGTGTTTAATCATAATTGAGTTATAAGTATTTTTAAAGTTTCATCATTAATTCTTTGACCCGTAAATTACTTAAGAAGTTTGTTTGTAATTTCCAAATAATGCTGTTTTAAAATTTTTTTCCTTTGGCTTATTAATTTCTAACTTCAGAGCATGATGGTCAGGTAACAAGATCTGCATCAGAATTATTCTTTGAATTTTCATGAAATTTGCACTTAATTGATAGATATCTATAAGTATTGCATGTGTGCTTAAAAAAAATGAGTATTTACCAGATGCAAAATTTATCTCTGTCCATTGAATTAAGCATTTCATTTGTGCTGTTCAGAATTCTTATTTTTGCTGACTTTTCATCCACTTAATACAACGCTAATTGGAAAAAAGCTGAAATCTCCCCAAAATAATGATAGCTTTCTCCATTTCTAACAAAGTTTACATCAAATACACGGAGGCTATTTTATTAGATGAGCTGCCTTTAGAACTACCGTACCATCTTGGAGAAACAAACCTTTTCTCATTAAATGGTGACCTGTCCTTCCCCAGCTGCATCTCCGGCCTTGAGCCCGAGACTGATGCGACAACTCAGCCTGCCATGGCTGCCTGCTATTTCTGTTCCCACACCTTCATTTTCAACCTCTTTTGGCCTTCAGACTTTATCTGTATCCCTGGTGATCACATATTGCTAGGTTTGGGATTTTGGCTTCATCTTGTTTATCTAATGCAATAACCTCTGCCTTTAAATTGATGGGCTTAATCCAGTTACATTTACTGATTACGGGTACATTTGGACCTCGTCTTTCCTATTATTCTGTGATTTCAATTTGTCTTGGTTTTTCTGTATCCTTTCTTTGGTGACTTTTCTTATTTAAAAACAAATGACCCCTTTTTGTCAAATCTATTCTGTCATAGCTGTGCAGGCTGCAGCCCTGGGCACACGTGCACACCCATGTACACAACAGAGGCAGGCACACCCAGGCCCGTCTGCACTCTGAACACCAGCTTCGACTCACTCAGCTCAGGTGCATGTGGGGCGGCTTGGAGGTGGGGTACAGGTCAGTGCTGCTGTGTCCCGCACTTCCCAGGTTAGTGCCGCTCTGGGGTACAGAGACCCTGCAAACACGCTGCCTTGGGCAGGGGACACACGCCACATCAGCGTCCACACCGAACTCATTTCAGGAGCTGAGAGAAAGTCATCCCTTGGTAGAGGTAGGGGATGAGACTTTTTGCCGTAGTATTCACCACTTCCTATGCCTTGCAGCTCTGGGGGAGTAAGAGCACACTTGCTGTCGGGAAGGCCTGTGGGATGCAGCCCCAACGTATCTCGACCCTGGCTGCATCTGTACTTGGTGATGAGGCAGGCGTGCGGCAAGCGCCCTGTGCTGGAGCCCAGCAGGGACTCCCTCCGGCCCGAGCGTTAGTTTGCAGAGCTCGAGTCCTTGGTACGAGTACTGCTCAGCTTTCTTGCTGTTTTATATCCACGTCCCCAGGCTTCTGATGCTCCACGCAGAGGGAGCCGCACGCTCTCGAAGGAGTTCGGAGGACTGGAAGGAGCCTGGAGCTCAGGGAGAGTGGGTCACAGTCATGGGTACTCAGGAGGCACCAGGGAGCTGGCTCGCTGCCTGCGCAGAAGGGTGAGGAGTGGCTCCCAAAGGGTAGGGCGGCGGCTCTGGGAGACAGTGTGACCCGCTGCTTGGCAGAGCCAGGAGCACAAGGAAGGTGGAGGAAGGCTCTCGCGGGCCACTGTGACCCAAGGAGGGCCAAGATTGAGCCAGTATGGGCGCAGTGGGAGAGAACTGCCCAGCGCAGCCACACGGGTGCGTTATGCATTGAACCTGATGCTACATGAATTATAGTAAATTAAGATGTAAAAGGTCAGAGGTAGCCACTCAAACGCTCATAGGTCCAATGGGACATGACTGAGTAAAGCCAGCTGGGAGGGTGCCGGTTAAGCCCCTATGAACATTCTCTGACCACAGGTCACGAACGCTCTCCCTCTACCTGCCCTCGAAGCCTGGGCCCTCTCTGCCTGACTCTCCTCTTCCAACCATTGATAGGACCAAGGATGCAGAGAAATGTACTTGGACTGACACTGGGACAACAGGGCACAATGCTGAAGGCTCAAGGAGCCCAGTGGGGTTGCAGGGCCTGCGGTGCAGGGCTCATGTCCATCCTCCCCAGGGAGTAGCTGTCAGCACGAGCCCTCAGGGCCGCACAGGAAAGGAAGGCAGCCAGGTGTCCTGAAGAAGGCTGGGAACCCACATGCGCAGGTGAACCACCTCAGCATCAGCTGCATTTGTTCCAGGTGTGTTTTACCACCATGTGAGAAGAACGAAACACACCACGCCCAGCACGGGCTGTAGCCGGCAGCCCTCATCATCGCTGGGCCCTGGCGGGTCCCTGGCACACAGGAAGGCTTTGCTGCAAGTCCAGGGTCCACACCGTCTCTGCTATAGTCTGAATGTGTTCTGCGGGTCATGTGCTGGACACATCATCCCCAAAGTCACCCGTTAATGGTATTTGCGGGTGGGGCCTGTGGTGGGCAATTAGGAGTGGGCGAGGTCAGCAGGGTGCCTCCCGCCCGCAGGCAGGAGCGCGGGCTGATGTGTTCCAGGAGCGCTCCTGCCTGAGCCCCACACATCTGCTGAGTAGACACGGGTCAGGGAACAAGCTGTGGGAAGCCCTGGGAGCGCTCCCTCCCCGGAGATTCTCTAAGGAAGTCTTTCTGTTTGCGCACCAAATGAGGGCAGCAATCAGAAGAGCAAAGGGGAAGCCGACGCCCACGGGCTGTGCTGCCGTGAGGGGCGGGGAAGAGGTGCGGGCATGCAGACCCTTCCCGGATGGCTGTGGATGGAGGGGGGGCTTTACCCTCCGGTGAGCACAACACATCGCTCCACGTTGCCCAAGGCCTCACTCCGAGCTCTCCAGCACGTGGTGGGGTCTCATGCTCCCAAGAGCCTCCTGGTGCAATCTACTGTCTCTAGCCTCCAGATGAGGAAACGAGCACTGAGAAGTGGACGGAGAGGTCAAAATTTAAACCAGGTAGCAGGGCCTCTTGGCCGGCATGCCTTGCCCTGTGCCCGCAGCCACGGAGAGCCAGCCACTTGGAAGCCTTCAAGGCCCTGCGGGTAACTCTGAGGAGGTTCCTGGAATTTCCTCTGACCAGGGTAACATCAGCTACTCACCCCCAGTGCTTCTCCGGCCCGGGTGCAGTCCTGTCACAGCCTGAAAAGCGCCTTGTGCTTCTCAGCTGTCTCTTCTCCCCACCAGGCCCTTCGAGGCACGGACCAGTTTATACACAAACAGCAACCAGCCCGCGGCTGGCACGCAGCACTTGCAAACATTTGCTGAGTGGCCGAGTAGACAGATGATGGGACGGGTGGGTGGGTGAATGGTGGCTGGATAGATGGATGGTTAAATGAATGGGTGGTGGATTTGGGGGGAGGTGGGTGGACTTATAGACAAATGGGTGGATTGATGGGTGGATTAACTCTGACCCTGGAAATTGGATTCTTCACGTCCACGGCACCTCAACCTATAACAAAGCCAGGGACAGAAGCTGCTTGTCCCCACTGCCCTAGGTAGGCATTTCAGGAGTAGAACTGACCAGGCTTGACCATCAGTTCTGCAGGGTGAAAGAGGAGCTGAAACAACTTCTTACATCTGTGGACCCATTGGCAAGGATTAGCAACGCCAAGGCAAGACAGGAAACAGAGCCCTCAGGAAGAGATGGAGCAGAAGTCAAACTTAAATTCAGCGTCCACGCAGCCAGGGCCACAGGTTCATCTGTCCCTGCATTTGGAACCACAGCAACTCAGAGAAATCCGGCAGGCTACCTCAAGAGCCTGCAGAGGGTGCAAAGGGCTGCTCAAGGCCAGAATTAGGGCTCAGATTGGCCTAACTAACGTGGAGCATCTGATCTGAGGCCAGAGCACCACGGCTACCTGGGGAAAGCCGTCAGGGGAGGGTTTGGACTGTGGTTTGGGTCTGGGGGCTGGGTCAGTGCTGGCACTGCTGACATGGACCCCATGCCTGAGAGCATAGCGCAACTTTGTCTGTCTCGCCTCCACCAGTGAGTTCGGACCTTCCCACGGTTCAGCTTGGGTGCCCCCTCCAAGGGCCTGCCAGGGCCAGGGTCAGAGTGGGTCAGCAAAGCCTCCAGCAGGCCCTCTCCCAAGACCACAGGGCTGGCTTCAAAGGACAGCAGGTGGGAAAGTCACCATGTTCCTCCAGCCAGCCCTCAGCCATTGCTAGGGCCACACTGGACACACACTGACTGACGGGAGCCGGTGCTTCGTCCCTCCCGGGACATCTTCATCCACAAGGGCAGGAGGGGTTCGGGCTGTGCATGGCACAGTTCATCCCACCTGGCCTCCAAGGCCTGCTGAGCCCCTTTGCACAGCCCTACACCTGGCTGCTGTCCCACCAGCCAACCGGATGGGCCTGAGATCTGCTATGCCCACAGGCCCTGGCCACTCGCCCACCAAGTCCCTTCACTGTGCCTCGGGTTCCCTTAGGCAGGCACACGGCATCTGCTGCCCTCAAAGAGGGCCCCAGCAGCCAGCCTGACTCCTGGCACAGTGAGCTCCAGGAGTTGTCCAGGAGTTTGACGTGCCTCTTGGGCCGCAAACACCCGATGGAGAAGGGTCCTGGGACTGTCTCACGGGGACCATAGTGTCAGGGCTGCCTGGGAAGCTCTCTGAGCCTGAGGCCTCCACTGAGGTGGCAGGGGCACAGCAGGGCGGGGTTGGGGGGTGGGCACTGTCCAGAGTCAGGTCAGACACACGTCTCCTGGAAGCTCCACAGGGCAGTGTGGTTCATTCCAGCAATTTCTGCGTGGATGGAAACACAGAACGCCTGCTCTGGGTACCACTGTGTGCATACACATGCATGTGTGTAGACACAAGAGAGGGAGAAACGAGACAGAGTGTGCAGGTGTAACTCCGAGCAGAGGTGACCCTTGTCCAGGAGGCAGTGGGTGGGAGCCTGCGGCGGGCTTGCTCGCCCTGTCCCCTGGAGGTGCAGAGCCACGGTTCAGCACTGCCTGTGGGCGTGGGCCCAGCGTGCCACACCTCTGATCTCCAGAGAAACTGAAAATTGAGATTTTAATGAAACCTCCTGATTTTTAAGTGTATGTTCAGCATTTTTGAAGTCACTCTGTGCATCAGATCAAACATAATGGGGGGATGCAAGGATTTGCCTCTGAAGCTCTGGGTTAGGCCTGGCCTTAGTACAACACCCCAGCTTTACAAATGAAGAAATTGAGGTCAGGCCAGAGCAGGGCCCACCACCACCTGCCATAGCCATTGGGGAGCACCCACAACATTCCCCACACTAAGGACACCAGGAAAGGGAGCCCTGGGCCCTGCCCCAGCAGTCCACATCTCCAAGGGCCCACACGTCAGCTCTCTGAGGTGGCCCGAGGTCTTCTGGGTGTGTAAGGACCCAGGGCTCCTTCCCAGGCCTAGGTCCTGGACAAATCTGAGCACAGTTTGGGTAATGAAGGCCAAGGACGTAAGTTGCTCCCAGAATTTTGCCCAGAACAAAGGCGCCCCATTGTCTGGCCTCCTGGGCCAGTGGGGAAGGGGTGGAATCTCTGTGTCTACATTTGGTCATTTGCTCCCCAGGCCACAGAGGTCTGGACAGCATCCTGGCAGGCAGACCCACCAGCAGGGAGCCGCGGAAAACCGAAACTCAGGCCCCTGTGAGCAGGTGCCAAACAGGATTCCCGCACCCGGCCCGGTGTGGCCTGGGCAGTGGAGTGGCTCCCTCAGGGCTACCTCGGCAGGCCGGCCTATTCCGGGGAGCCGGAGCCTCTGCCCCAGCCAGTCCCGCTTCAGTCCACTCAGTCTCGTTCAGGGTTCTGTCCAGCCTGGACAGCGCCTCCCCAGGCCCCCCTCTTGCTCCTCCTGCTAATGCCCTGCAGATGGGTTTCCTTGATGGCCTCCAAGAAAAACAGGCCGACCGCAGACTTCTCCTCACAGAAACGGAACCACTGGAAAGTTCTCTCTTGACATTCCCGAAAGGAAAATAAAAATTCCTCTGAAGTGCATCTCAAGTGAGAGGCAGCCCCAGCCACATCCAAGGGCCGGGGTCCCCAGGCTCCGCCTGAGCACTGCAGGCGTGGGTGAAGGTCCCCGGAGCTGAAGCCACCACATGACACCCCCGGTCGGTTCCCAGCACCACCCACCCGGGAGCTGCCTGGCTCACAGACACTTTTTGAAAACTTTGGATTAGCTGCCAACATTTAAAAATGAAGAGGTTTTACATAAAGTCGTGATTTCCGGCGTTTCCTGTGACCTCAGAGGCCCTCCTGCTGCCGGCCAGCCCCGCGTCCCACGGCACCTTCACCTAGCCCACTCTGCCTACAAGCTGCCGTCTGCTCCCACCAGCGTCCACATGCACGACCACTGGCGTCCATAGAGGCCTGAGCCCCAGGCTCCTGGCAAGGTCACAAGGACATATGCTCCTGCCTTGGACACCCTGACCCTTCAGCGCTGGGTGCTGGGTCTTGTGTCCCCGTCACCTGCTGCAGGTGCTCCAGCCCGCAACAGCCCCAGGCTGGGGGTTCAGAACTGAGCAGCCTACCACTCCCCTTGTTCCTACCCTGAGCCCCCAACCTGAACAACACAAACTGAACTTGCGGTCAGCTCAGTGCCCTGGATTCCACCCCCACAGACCACTGAAGCGTCTGTGCCTGAGGTGTGGGATCTCGGCGGCCCCTGGTCCTCTGATTTCTTGGAAGCACCTGTCTTCTCCCTTCACGGCACTTTGTCCCCCTGATGCCGCCGCTTGCCCCTCCAAGCCTGGCCATGCCAGCCCCGGCCCCAGCACCTGCCACGTGAAATGTCAAAGGCTACACACAGAGAGGCTGGACGCAGGCCCCGGCGCACATCCCCACAGTGAGCGCGGGCAGCATCCTCCACCTGCAGATGAGCTCAACGTGTCCAGGGGGCTTTTGATGGAAGCTTTGAAGAAAGGTCCAGACAGGCAGTGGCCTCCCCAGGCCGGCATCCCGGCCAAGGCGATAGCCACAGGTGCCATGCTGGGCTCTGCAGGGCCTGGGTGGGCGAGCAGGTTTGAGGGGCAGTGCTGGCTTGCCCTGGCTTTGGGGTGGTTCTGAATGAGGTGAACACCCCGTCTGGCCAAGGCAGGGGCTGCCTGACCCAGGCCCAGCACCCTCACATCTCCACGGCCCCACGCTGCCGTCCAGGCCCCTCCTGCCCACCGCCGAGGCCCCTTGGTGGAGGCCACAGTCCCTCATCCGTGAAGCAGCCTGCTCTCAGCTCCCTGCCTTCTCCCCTCCTGCCCTGCTTGGGGACACCAAGCCGTGCTACTTACAGGACACCAAGCCGTGCTCAGCACCCCCTGCTTCAAGGCTGAGCCAGCGAACGCCACTGCGCTCTGCCGCAGGGCCTCTCCGGCCCTCATTCTGCCCCTTCACAAGTCCCCGCCCAGCTATTGGCCCCACCTGCGCCCCCAGTCCCTCTCCACCCCAGGGGGTCTACACCGCAGATCTCAACCCCAACCTCCGGCACGGCGGGGTTACCTCACAGTGCTGCTCTCCACTGTTTTCAGTTGTGCAGACCTCTGTGGTCTGAGAAACTCGCCAGGAGCTGTCTGATGCTGGGGCTCTCTCTGTCTGTGCCCCGCGGGGTCCCAGGCCCAGCCCAGGGCCAGGCCCCGCTGTGGGCCTCTGTAACTATCTGTCCGACGGGTTGAAAGACGATGTGAACGAGCAAGCCGGCTTCCACGGGACACCTCATGTTCAAGGACGATGGATTAGGAACAACAGCCCGAGCATGCTGGGGGTGGTGGGGCCTGACCTGCAGGGGGCCCCCAGACCCCTGCTAGCCCTGCTGGCCGCCCCAGCTCAGCAGCAGCCCCAGGCAGAGGAGGCTGAGAGCCACAGCACTGCTGTCCTCGGATACTGCAAGGGGTGCGTTTCTGATGTGTGGGCCTGAGGTCCCCTCATCAGCTACACCCAACCCCCTTGCCTTGGTTACTTTTCTTTCCTTGCTGAGACAAAATACCCCACAATTAAGGAAGGAAAGGTTTATTTAGCTCACAGTTTGTGGAGGTTTCGGTCCATATCAGCTGGCTCCAAGGCAGGGTGGCACATGGCACAGGGGCAACGGTTCAAGGCAGCAGAAGACAGCAAAAGCAGTAAGAACAAAAGGTGGGGGAGAACAAGCCTCTCTTCCCTCCTTATATTGTATATGTGCTGTCCACCCACGCCCACACCATCTCCAAGTTGTCTCCTCCACAAGCTGGGGATGTTTCCAAAGTGAGGACCCTGGCCCCCTGCTGGATCACTTAAACTTTTAAACCTCTCAAAGTGACACAATGAACAACACCCTTGAGGGTTAGGGTGAGTCCTTTTCACCCCAGGGTGTAGAACTGCTGAGCCACTTAGTTAAACTTCTAGACTCCTCAAGTTGACACAACGTGTCAACCAGAACGGCCCTGTTCTCTGCAGGCTTGCGGCAGACATTGCCAAGTACAGTTCCCACAGTTCCCACGGGAAGTCTGGGCTCTGGGTCCGGAGGGAAGGAAGGCACAGGCCACCCGCACTCCTAACTTTGGCCGCTGCGCAGTGCTCACCTGAGCCTGTACTCTCGGGGTCTGGACCTCAGCTCCTCCCTAAGGACCTCAGGGAGGAAGCAGAGCCACAGATGCCAGAGCGATGGGCAGAACGGGCCACCGGATTCTCGGGGCCCAGTGCGAAATGCAAACGCAAGCTCCCTCCTCACAGAGGGATGAAGAATTTCAAGACGGTGGGGGCCGGGGTGTGGCGGGGGTAGAGCGTGTACAGGGCCCTGGGTGCCATCCCATTCCCACCCTCCACACAGGCTCCCGGGTTGGAGCCTTAGGCGACAGGCTGCACACTCCTGAAGCCAGCCTTGGTCAGGAGCGAGGAGATGGGGCCAGGAAAGGCCCCCACGCCCCTGATGTCCTGCAGCCCAGCAACCTCCCTCCCCCACGAGCCGAGACACTGCAGCCAGGAGTGGGGAGCCGTGCGAGGCCGGGGCTTTCACGTCCTCATTGTGCGTCCCGCCGCCGCCGTGAAAGTGGCACGGCAAAAGCAGCAAGTCTGCTGTCTGCAGAAACAGCTGCTGCCCAGGAGTGAGGACCATGCGGCCAGGCTTTCTAGGCAGCTCCACTCATTCCTTCTGTTCACGGATATTTAGCCACCAGCTGTGTGCCAAGCACTCCGTCCGAGGCTGGACACTCCGCTGCACACAGAAGCCGCTCCCCATGCTTCGCTGCGAAGTGACCCAGGGAGGCATCCTCTCGCTCCCTTGCGGGCTTCAGCCTCTGCATCTGAAGCAGAGCTCCAGGCCCTGGCTCTCAGGAGTGTCCCAAGGATGGCTGGGCTTCAGGTGGGTCTGAGACACAGAAAATCTACAGCCCCAAGCTCTAGGCCTGTTCCTCCCGGACACATGCAAGAATCCAGCTGCCTGGCTCCCGTGGGAGCCTCAGTTTCTTCATCAGCAAAGGGGACACAGTGATAGCGCAAAGCAGCCCCACGACGCCTTACAGAATCCGGTGGACGAGTGCCAGGGTGCCAGTGGGGCTGGACGGACAGCTCCCCGCCTGCCCTCCCTGCTGCTCTCAGGACAGCACTTGCAGGCCTCGGTTTCCTCAGTGGCTTCAGAGCTGCTGTGAGGATTTAAATGACCCTCACGCGGGCCCCTAACACACGTGCCCGGCCCCAAGCCACCAACTGAGCGCTGAGGGACAGGAGGGGGTCAGTCAGACCCAGCTGCAGGAAAACAGGAAGGGAAAGGGCGACGACCTGGGGGAGGCTTGTATCAGAGTGACAGGAAGTCAATATCCAAGACAGATAAAGGCTTATCCTGATATATGGGGTGAGACCCCAGGAAAGAAACAGGCAAAAGAATCTAAACAGGAGAGACATTCAAAGTCATCACCCATGGGGAGGAGCGTTCACGTTGCCAGCAATCAGTAAGGCACAAATTAAAGCAAAAAAGCCACACTAGATGAGCGAAATATTTCATGGTGAAGACCCTGTGCTGGTGAGGAGTTGGAGAAACTGGGATCTCGGTGAGCACCAGCCTGGCCCTGCCAAGCGCCGAGTTTGCTCGGGGTTTGGATTCCACAGTTCTTTCAGTCACTCCGCAAGTGCTCCCTGCCGGCTGGCCTAGGCCAACCCCTGCGGGTTCACAGGAATGGAACCCAAGGCCAGCTGCCTGGGTGTGCCCAAGCCCAAATTCCACGACAGCGGCACCAGGGGCGACAGCACGCAGCTGCTGTGAGGCAAGCAGCTGTCATCACTGTCACTGAGGCCTCTGACAAGCAGGCATAAAGCCTGCCCTGAACACGCCTCAGGTCAGCGTCCCTTTACCGGGGGCCCTGCCCTAGAGTGGCAGGCTGGGGAAGACCTGGCCTGCTGGATGAGCGAGCACACAGGCACATGGCCCAGACCCTGGCCAGCGCCACGCCCCAAATCCACCTGCAGAGCAGGGCCTCCATCCCCCAGGCATGAGGATCTGCAGCACACCCCAGAGCTCGCCCACCTGCAGTCCCGGGCCACCACCCCCTGGGAGCCCATCGTCCACGTCTTCTCTCCTAGAAAACACCTTTTTCCAGCCAGAGTGGCACAGACATGAGGGCGTGGCAGTGGGGTCCGAGGCAGGGGCCCTCTGTAGCTTCTCTACAGACCCCCATGGAGATAACCCCAGCCTTAGGGCTCCGCACCTGCGGTTCCCTCTTCCCAGCACTGGTCTGCCCCATCACGCTGATCTCGGTTCCATGGTGGCCACACTGGGCCAGGGGCACCTCCACCCTCACAGTCCACTCTCCTGTAGCCCTCGCCCCCCACTTGCCTTTGACAGTGGGATTTCCCACTGCTCACGGAGTCCCCTGCTGATGTGAGCTTGGGGAGAGGGGTCTTCCTCAGGCTCACCCACCACTGCATCCCCAGGACCCGCTCACACAGCGGGCACTCCGTAAGAATGTGCCGAATAAATAAACAAATGAGAACGCACGTGTGGCAGTGGGCAAACAGCCTTTCAAAGCCTCAGTCTCCCGCCCGACAACTGCAGTTATTATTACTGTTATTCACCCTGTGACCTAAGGAGCCGTGTTGCTATCAGGTATTGTTGAGCCCTGCTTGACACCCAAGTGCTTGGCCCCTTTCCAGCCCAGCTTTCCCACACAAGCTGAGCTCCCAGGCCATCTCTTCCACCAGGTCCTGGCCCAGCCTCTTGCAATTTTTGTTCCATCTCACAAGCCCTAAGCTGAGTGTGCGCAGGTGTGCATCAGCCTAGGTGAGCACCTCCCAGGTGTGTACCCTCATGCTGCCTGGACACTTGTGGAAGACATGCTAGCTGGACTTCTGCCAGCTCAAGGCACATTTCCTGAGGCTTTACTTCTTGTGTTAATCAGCTTTCAGTTACTGTGACAAAATACTTGAGGCAATAAACTAAAAAGGAAGAAAGGCTGATTGTGTCTCATGGTTTCAGAGTTTCCTGTCCATGGTGGCACAGCCTGTTGCTTTGGGCCTGTGGTGGCCCAGTACGTCATGGTAGGAGCACATGGCTGAGGAGCCAGCTTGTATCATGGAGACTAGGAGGTGAAAGACAGGAAGAGGAATAGGGTGGTGTCCCAATACCCCTTCAAGGCCACATCCCAGTGTTGTGGTTTGTGTCTGGATGACCCCCAAAGCCTCCTGCAGTCCTGGGTGCAGGCTTCTGGAGTTCATGATTGATTGACGACCCAATGTTGGAATTATGGGTGTGAGTGCTACACCTGCCCTGGGGCGGGTAGTTTACACACAGTGTAAGGGAGAGAAAGAGGCTGTTTGCCCCTCCTCTTCCCTTTCTGCTCTTGCTGCTTTTGCTGTCTTCTGCCACCATGAACTGTTGCCCTCTGCCATGTGCCACTTGGTGGCGGCGGCCACACCAGGTTCCAGAATGGCCAAATATGAACTGAAACCTCCACAAACTGTGAGCTAAACAAACTTTTCCTTCCTTCATATGGGGTGTCAGGTATTTTGTCTCAGCAATGAGAGAAAAGTAACCGAGACAGAATTCTGTACCAAAAAAGTGGGGTCACTGCTGTGACTATACCTGACCATGTGGTTCAAGAGCCTTTGGAAATGGCTTGTGGGAAGTATTTGGAAAGGTTCGGAGATGTCGCCTGAAGAAGTAGAGCTGAAACACCTTCAGCTGTTCTGCATGGGAGATTCTGGTCAGAGCTGGGAGGACCAGAAGGCTGGTAGAAATCCTGCCAGTAAAGTCTGGGTTTGCAGGGTTTCTACCAGGAAGAAGGACTGCATTGGTTGTTGGACTCCAGACAATGTGTGTTACGGCTTGGCAGAAAGTTTGTCTGCATTTTGCTTGTGCCCAGAGACTGCCTGAGACTGAGATTAAGGGCGGTGGACTGATTAATCTGGCAAAAGAAATTTCAAGGCAGTCAAATGTTGGGGAAGTGGCATGGCTATTGTTGGGAGCTTTCAGCCAGACTTATATTGAGAATCAAGAGCAAAAAGCCCAGAAGGATGACTTAAAACGTGAGTTTGGCCAGAAAGGAAGCTCCTGGAAAGCTGTGGACTGCAAAGATAGAGCTGAGGAGATCTGGGCTGAGAAGGAACAGGAGGATGGAAAAGTTGGCCCGAGGGCATCACTAGGAGCAGCAAGTCTCCACCCTTTGCAGCCTCAAAACTGCAAAGGTGACAGACTCTGCTTTGAGGAGAAAGTTATAGAGTGCCATGTTCCAGAACGGCAGCAGCGGCCACACCAGGTTCCAGAATGGTGGAGGCATAGAGAATTTGTTAATCAGAATCAGGTTCAGAGTGCCCAGCGATCCAGGCACTTGACCCCAATGGCCAAGAGAGGGAAAAGCTTGGCTACTGCTCCAGGTGGCAGCAGACCTTGGCATCATTCAAGTGGCACTGGTTTTACAGGTGCATACAGAATGCAAGAGTTCTGAGGTTAAAGAGGCTTCCACCCAGATTTCAGAAGGCCTGGAGGCCAGGCTGTGTGCCCCTGAGAGGGCAGTGTGTGAGGCTGTGAGTGTGAAGCTAGAGGTGCAATGTAGAACCCCAAAGTCTGGAAAAGTCAGGAACATGGATTGTCTGAGGAAAGCTGCAAGGAGGGAGCAAAGTGGGCCCAAGAGAGAAGCCGTGGGAGCTGTAACCACTGCAAGTGCCACAGGGGTGGAGTCACGCAAGCCATGTGGAACTCACAGTGTGCCACAGACTGCTTCAGATGCTGGATGTGGAATTACAGGACTGCTATGATTGATACAGTGTCAACTTGGGGAGTCCAGAGGTTTGGCTAAGTGACTCAGCAGTTCTGCATCTTGGGGTGGAAAGGACATGCCCTTACCCTTCTGGGATGTTGTTCATTGTGTCAATTTGAGAAGTTTGGAAGGTAACTATGTGACTCAGCAGGGAGCCAGGGAGCTTACTTTGTATTCATCCTGAGCCTGTGCAAGAGGAGGAGGGCATGGAGATGACGTGAGTGCTACATGCCCCCTGCGTGGGGGTAGCCTGCCTACTATGTAAGGGAGGGAAAGAGGCTTGCTGTCTGCCACTCCTCCCTTTTGCTCTTGTTGCTTTGTTGTTTTCTGCCACCATGAACATTTGCCCTCTACCATGTGCCACTCTGCCTTGGAGCCAGCCAAGTATTGACTGAAATCTCCACAAACTGTGAGCTAAATAAACCTTTCCTTTCTTAACTTTGGGTGCTGGGTATTTTCTCTCAACAAGGGGAGAAAAGTAACCAAGACAAGGACTTAATGTTAACCCTCTGGATTTTGGACTTGCTTTAGTTCCAATGCTCTGTATCCCCGTTTGTACCTTTTGGAATGGGAATGTTTATCTTGTACCACTGAATGCTGGAAGTGTTTAACTTCATTTGTACAGGGGCTCACAGCTAAGGGTTTGTTTTACATCTTTGAGGAGACTTGGGACTTGAACTTTTCAGCAATGCTGAAACTGTTAGGATTTTGGCAACTCTTAGAGATGGACTAAAATGCCTTTTGCATAAAGGGATGTACATGAGTCTTTGGGGGGCCAGAGACTGAAGGTTATGGTTTGTGTCTGGGTGTCCCCCCCAAAGCCTCATGCAGTCCTGGGTGCAGGCTTCTAGAGTTTATGGTTGATTGATGGTCCACTGTTGGAATTATGGGTGTGAGTGCTACACCTGCCCTGGGGTGGGTAATTTGCATACAATGTAAGGGAGAGAAAGAGGCTGCTTGCCCCGCTCCTCCCTTTTGTACTTGTTGCTTTGCTGTCTTCTGCCGCCATGAACTGTTGCCCTCTGCCATGTGCCACTCTGCCTTGTAGCCAGCTGAGTATGGACTGAAACCTCCACAAACTGTGAGCTAAATAAACCTTTCCTTCCTTAATTCTGGGCGTCAGGTATTTTTTCTCAGCAGTGAGAGAAAAGTAACCAAGACACCCACTGACCTCACTTCCTCCCACTAGGCTCCAACTCTTAAAGGTCCCACCACCTCTCAAAGCACTGCAGCCTAGAGATGAAGGCTTTCACATAGTCTTCAGGGGACTCAGCCAAACCATAGCACCGCAGGACCAAGCCTAGGCCAAAGGGCCAAGTCAAGAGCTCTGGGAGAGGCGTCCCAACTCAAGAATCCAGCCCACCTTCCACCTACTGGGTGTCCACCATATGACCTGAGGATACAGCCCTGGTGGAGCCGGAGGAAGTCCCTCCTCTCCCCAAGCTCACATCAGCAGGGGAGGCAGGATGAGCAGATGCTTGCAGGGTGTGGGACATCTTATTGTCAAAGCTGACTAGGGTAAAAGCGTAAAGGAGAGATGGCAGGAAAGGGGGAAGGTGTTCCGGGTCAGGAGTAGTGACAGCTGAACTGAGCAGAATGACGGAGACTGGCCCACGCAGTGTGTGTCGGGCAGAGGGAGCTCAGGCACGCAGCCCTGGGGCTGCTATTACCTCAGCAGAAGTGGGAAGATCTGGGACGGGCTCCTTGCCCCTCCCCTGCCATCTCTGGGCTGCCCCAGCTGGGGTTCAAGGCAGAGGATGAGACTGCAGTGGGAGGAGGAACCAGACACCAACATCTCCACCTAACGTGTGACCTTTTCCTGGGGAGAGCTCCTTCAGGGCCAAGTGCACAGCACTGCTCGGGATTAATTTCAAAGAGAAATGGGTCAAGGAAAATTGGAAATTTTTATAGAAAACACTTCAGGCTTGGAGCTGGCTGACGGTGTCTGCGTCCTGCTGAGGATTCTGAGCGGAGTCAGGGCCTGTGATCAGAGGTCTCTGGCTGGTACAAACAGGCCGCGTGGACTCCGCAAACAGTCTCTGAGCCAGGCCTGTGCTCGCTGCTGAGGTGAGGAGCTCGCCCCTCTCCCGACATTGCTCCCTGCGGCCCCATCACAGTGGCTTCCTCAGCGCTGACGCTGGAACAGCCCAGCTCGGCTCCCACCACCCAGCCCCTCTCCCGGGACCACACGTCCTCCCTCTGCCCCCACCACACAGAAAGCCTTGTCCTGTGAGGGGAGCCCGCCCAGTCCTGAGGGACATCTCGAGCTGGCCAGCAGGTCCTGTCCCCAGCAAGCAGGGACAACAAACGCCACAGACACGCACAGTTGCCCAGAGACAGCGTCCCTTGCTGCTGGTGCTCATTAAGTTCCAGACACACCTGCGACAGGCCGCGGCGCCACCGCCCAGCTGTGCGCTGTCTGGAAGCCGGGGGTGATTACCGCGCACCACCTGAAGAGCTCCTTCACAACACAGATGCCAGGGAAGGAAAGAAAGGCGTCGATCTATTGTGTCTGTGGAGGAGAGTGTGGCTGAGAAGGGGTGGGAGGGCCGGGAACGAGACAAACGCCCCTGGGATCGCAGCGAGGCGGCCCTGCAGCAAGGAGCAGGCGCTGGGCTCCACACGGGGGAGGGTTAGTGTGGCCAACTCTAACAGTGCCTGGAACGCTGTGCCCATTTAGAGATGGGGAAACTGAGTCAGGGAGGGTTTGGGCATGTGGCCCAGGGCCCCACAGTGAGGGTGGAGCAGCCTGGTGGGGCTCAAGCCACACACTCCAGCCCCGCTCCCAAGTGTCCCGCCCCGTGTGGCTGCAGAAGGTCCTCTGCGAGGCGCAGCTTCTGGAGACTGGCTCCCTGCACCTCAACCGGGACAACAGCCACGTGGGAATGACACTGCCACCATCTGGGTCACAAGGCCCCCAACCACCCGGGGCTCTCCCAGGGCCGCTGTCCCTGTGGTCTCCGCCCCACGCAGACCCTGGAGGCAGAGCTGGGGAGGCAGGACGGCCAGGGTCGGCTAAGCTGTGCTGGAGGTAGGTGAGGGAGGCCCGTGAGCACCAGTCAGGCGACAGCCAGTCGCGACTGCGGTAGGCCCACGCTGACACCCCAGTCTGTCTCCACTGTGGAAGAGGTGCGCCTGAAGCCTTCGCCCTGGCTGCACGCGTGGCTCCGGGATGTGCCCGAGGATGGGGCTGCCAGCTGCAAACCCCAGGCCAGAAGGCAGGGGAACCGGGGCCGTCCGGCCCGCCACAGCTGAGTGTTTTGCCCAGGTCTGACCCCAGACAGCTCTGCACCTCTGAGAAAGGGCAGCTTCGGCTTTCCCAGCACCGGCCCCGCCCACCCTTCCCAGCGTGGGACCACGTCACCACCCTGGCATCTCCCTCCCACAGCCATCCCCAGGGCCAGCCATCGGACAGGAGCAGGCAGCCCCTGCCAAGGGCGCACTCAGCTGGGAAACGCCTCCCGGCGCCCGGCCAGCGCCTCGAGTTTCACAATCCGCGTCTCTCCCGGCTTTCCTCGGGCGCACGCACAGCTGTGGTGGGAGCAAGGAGGAGGAGCACAAGCGGCCCGCTGCGGCCCGCTGAAGGGCAGCTTGGCAGGGTCCAGAGCCAGCCCAGGTGCGACAGCCCAGGGTCACCAGGTGAAGCTGGGACAGCGGCACCTGGGCTGGAGACACACAGAGGTCCCAGCATACGGACACGAGCCAGACCCAAGAGCCCGGCTGCACATCCAGCCCAAGGTCTGGGCTCTGTGCACCCTGCCTGAGAACCCAGGCTCATCGCTGAGCTAGGTCGCTGCCGGCCATGACCCCCGGAGGTCCACATCCCACTCCCCAGAACCCGAGAGTAGGCAAAGCAGACAGCAGACGGGATTCAATGTGGGACCTGAAACAGGGGAACTGTCCGGGTTACCCCACTGGCCCCCAAAGCAATCTGAAGAGAAGGGAAGAGGACACGGCTGCCCCAAAAGGGGGAGGCACAGGGGACGTGGCTAAGAAGAGGAGTCCATGTGACCCCAGGGGAGAGGCAGCAAGGGTGCACCTGTGAGCCCAGGGCAGCTGGCAGCCTCTGGGAGGTGGGAGAGGCCAGGAACAGAATTCTCCCTGGAGGGAGTGGCCCTGTGCACATCTACAGAGCCCCCCACCGTAGATGCCCGGCTCCACAACTGGGGGAACACACTGTGCTGTTTGAAGCTACCAAGTGTGTGGTAACTGGTCATCGTAGCCACAGGAAGCTGAGGCGGCAACGGCTGCGGGCCCTTCCGATCGCCCCTGTGCAAGCCCCAGCCACCCCCTCTGGCCGGCCCTCCCCTGCACCCCCCAACCTGCCGCTCCGCTGAGGCCTGCTATCTGCCTGCCACTAAGCAGAGCACTAGTGCCTCCTTCCGAGGAGCCGTCAGGACGGGGCTCCGCTCCCCACAGCCTCCAGCCTCCTGCAACCAGAGCGGGCTGGCCAGAGCACACCGCCCTCATTCAGGTTCCTTCCCACACCCTCTGATAGCTGCCCGCTGCCCACAGGACTCTGTCCAGGGCCCGGGTCATTCGGGGCTGCAGCCTCCACACGGCCCCAGCATCAGCTCTGCCCTCGGCGCTCCGCCCTGCATGTCCACAGCGAGCTCCCCGGCAGCCTGGAAAACTCCTATCAGGCTCAGGCAAAGCAACAGGACCAAGCAGGTCGGGAGGGGTTGGCTGCGGGCCCGGCCGGCTGGGAAGAGCTGGCTGCAGCCACGGGGCGGAGACTCCCGCAACGCAGCCAGCTGCACAGCCACGTGGAGCAGCCTCTGGGCACAGCGCCTCAGATCTGACCACCTCCCGGCAGGCGGGGCAAAAACTCCTGCGGTGCTGTGCCTGTTCTGCCCGTCAGGGAGGACACTGCAGCCGGACGGCAGCGGGCAAAGGCTTGGCACCAGTGCCGGAGGACACAGCGGCAGCCAAGGGCACGGGCACAGGGCTGCTGTCTCTCCCCTGGGGCGGGCAGCACGCTTGGCAGGGCTCCAGGACGCAGCAGCCCGGGCACGGGAACCCCCCGCCCCTCCTGGTCCAAGGTGTGCCGGGGTCCCCAGGAGGGCAGCCCCAGAGAAGGGAAGAGGACACGGCTGCCCCTGCCTCTCAGAGCAGGGCCCACGGGGATGCGTGTGCTTCATCTGGTCCAGATGGTGCTTTTCAGAAATCTGAAGCCGCACTTAAAATCAGGAAGGTTCACATAAAAATTATGGTATTTGAATTCTCCCGACAGTAAGATAATGAGCTTGCCCGACCTGCCCTTCCACCAGGCCAAGGGCACGGGCACCCAGAAGGGCTGTCCCTTCAGACGTCCCTGGGGTCGGGCCTGAGCCCACACTGAGCCTGGGACCGGGCACCATGTGCAGCCTCATTCATGCTGCTGTTTTCATTTTCACACAAATGTTTTCTCTGTCCTCCATGTTTATGTCAAAAGTGGGGAAATAAAGCCAGATCAAGGAGCGGGTGTGGTTAGTTTTTCTTTTTCTGTGCTGCTGGCCTCATTGGTATTGAGGGCCATACCCTGCAGCTCTTGTCTTTTTTTTTTTTTTTGTACCAGGAATTGAACTCAGGGCCTCATGCTTGCCAGGCAGACACTGTGCCACTGAGCTCCATCTCTAGCCCACAGCTCTTGTCTTGAGATGGCAAGGCCTTCTGCAGATGCCCAACATTTGACCTGGGGCACTCTGCAGAATTCCAACCAGCCCCTGAAGGCAGAGGCAGCCGGACTGGAAGGCCAGCAGCAGGCCAGCTTCTCCAGGATGCGGGCTTGGGGTCAGCCTAGCCACCACCGATTCACCCTTTCTGGGCACGGGGCAGCCCTGGCTGAGACTGGAGCTGGCTGCTTCCCTGGGGTGTCATAGACCCGTATACCGTCCACTGGGCAGCCGCCCTCCCCAGGGGGACAACTCACCTCCTGCCACTGGCTGAACAGGACCCCTGAAGACACCAGCCTGATTCCTACAACCTGCGACTGGTACCCTCTACAGGAAACAAGAACCGGCAGGAGTGATTAGATTAAGAAGCTACAAGGCGAGAGCGTTACTGGGCTCGCGATTCCCTCGGCTGAGGGCCCACACAGCACGTGGCCAGCCTCCTAGTGAGGGCCCTCGGTGAGTCACACGTGGCAGTCTCCACAAGGGCAGGGCCGCGTGCTAGAGACCCACACGCGGGGCGCTCCTGCCTTTATCACCATCTCTCTCGTGGGGACTGACTCACTCTTGCGCATCCCCAGCTCCATGGACTCAGCGCTGATCCAATCATGGAGACACAGCCCGTGACCTGGGCACCTTCCACGAGCTCACACCGCGCACAGCTCCACCACTGCAACACTGCCACCCTGGGCACTCATCCCGCACAGAACCTCCGGGAAGAGACCATACCCAGGCCGTGGCACCTCCCCTCCACACACGCATGCACACATGCACACGCGCGCACACATACACGCACATGTGCATAGGCACACACGCATACCCTCTGCTCTGAGGCCCTCTCCTGCGCCAGGCCACAGGAGACGGCTTTTGTGTAGCCCAGGCTGCCACTCTGGCCCTGGTGGCGGAGGCCAATGGAAAGCTGCGCCATCTGAGGTCAGCCCGGGCCCTCAGCCCAGCTCCGGCATAAACTGGGTCTGGACCCCCTCCAGCCAGGGAGCGAGTCGACCTCAGCGCTGGCCGTGCGGGAACAGTTAGGCACGCCCAGGGGAAACGGGCTCTCTGTAAGCCCAGCTCCCTCATGCAGGTCTGGCTGCTGGGCAAGAGTGACAGAGAAAGGGCTCTAAGCTCCAGACCCGCCCACGGCAAAGGCCTACACCCACCCACAGCCTGGACTGTGGCGGGTGGCCTTCGCAGCCAGGACTGGAGTCTCAGCCTCAGCCGTGGACAGGCCTACCTCCCCCCGTGGCCCATGATCAGCCACGCCACCGCAACCTCCAGCCTCACCCCGACCCGACCGGCTGGCCTCACCCAGGCTTTTCTAATCCCAACAGTTTCTGGACTCATTCTGAGTTGAAATTCCTTTCCTGTGTCCTCAGTTCCAAGTTCTCATTAAAGATAGGTAGACCAGGGTTGTGAGGTACAGGGAGGACTCAACAGAAGATGCCAAAACACCGGCCGAAGTCCAGAAGATAAAGGCAGGCCAGTAAGGCCCGGGGCGGTGCTGCCATGTTCAAGGAGATAAGAACCCTATGGAGTTTGGGGTCAGAGACTCGGCCACAGGTACCTGGCCAGCACCACCGTGCAGGCTCTGCCTCACGCTGCCTGAGCCACCCAGGACCTTCCAGCAGAGTCCAGCCCACGAGGACCAAGCCTGACGCACAGTGTGGCCGGGCCCTGCGCTGCCTGAGAGGTGAGCATTTCTAACCCCATCCAAAGCTGTGAGAAAGGAGAGGTCAAAGGCCCGGGGTTGCAAGAAACTAGGCTGAGCCCAGGTCTGGGGCCTTCGTCTGCCCCAGTTTCCCTCCTGTCCACCACGGCTACCACACTACACAGGCACAGACACACACACAGAAAGCCAGCGGTGGAGAGGGAGGGAAGAGGCGCTGAGGCCAGAGCCGGAGAAGGCCACGCAGGTAGCGCCCAGCCGCCCAGCTGCTGCCAACCACAGAAGACCAGGATTTACTACCAGGCAGGCAGGGGCCGCCAGAAGTATTGATCGGCTCCACAGCACGCTGGGCTTCCTGACGGAACAATTTCTTTGCAAAGGTATCTGACACGGCTTCTTGAAATCTGAACGAGGCCCTGCCAGGCTGCACCCAATTGATCTGTCAGCTGGGAGACCTAAATTAATGAGCCAGGGCCGCTCTGCAGGGAGGGGTGTGAGGCAGTAAATCACGGCGTGGGACTCCAGAGCACTCGCCTGAGCGTAATCAGACAGACGAGCCTGCCCGGACCCGGGCCACCTGCTGGGCTGCTGCCACCCACAGCGGCTTTCCACAGCCAGGAGGGCAGGGCCAGGGGCCGAGGGCTGAGTTCACAGCTGCCCACGCACACCACGAAAGCCAGGCCTGGGCAAGGTAGCCTCGTCCACAGGGTGGGACCCTGGGAATGGAGGCCTCTGCAGGACCACAGCACCCCCGGGCTTCGGCCTCACCACAGTCTAGAACCAGAGACTCCAGGGAGGTTTAGGCCACCAAGGCAGGGGTGCAGCCAGGAGCCAGTCACCCCACTCTCTCGCAGTCTTTCCATGCTCCTGGGCCCAAAGCACACGTTCATTCAGCGTTGAAAAAGATAAGACCCCACAAATGTGCAGAGGCTGCTCAGGCAGCTGGCAGCACCCCAGGGTCTTCATGGGGCTCGCCCCGTGGGGGATCGAGAAAGAGCACTCAGGGCTTCCCTGTGAGCGGCCAGGCCACGATGTCACAGGGCCGTGCAGAGCAGAGGCAGCAGGCGCGGCCGGCGGCGGGCACTTGGGCCAAGGCGGGTGCAGGCCTGGGCTGGGCTGGCCCTGCTCCCCAACATGTATTGGTCCTCGGGCAACACAAGGTAGAGCCTTAAACACCTTTGCTTCTGTCATGAGCACGCTGGGCCTATAAGCACTGGGTGTGGAGGCTGTTTCCTGCCTACATGCACCCAGAGTGGGCCCCCAGTCCCAAGCCCCAGCACCCACTGTGCCTGGCAGTCAGCCAGGCTGCCCTCTGGCCTGTTCCCGAGCCTGCAACCGGGCCCATAAAGGCTGTGTCCATCCCCCAGGATGTTCCCCCGGGAACCAGGGCCAGACAATGCTTCCCATGCAGCCCCCCAGCTGCAGCAGCCTTACCTGTGTCCAGGGCCTGTGGGCCCCCGAGGAGAGGGGGCTTGGGCGTGGGTGGTCGCCGGTACACCACGTGCACGCGGCCCTGCTCGGCCTCCTGCGCCGCCAGCCCCTTGTCCAGGGGCTCGATGAAGAACTCCTCCTCCTCCATCCGGATCAGACCAGCCTGCAGAGGCAAAGCGGAGAGGTTCACACTCCTAGCACACAACAGACCCAAGAGGGGGAGCAGCAGGGAGCCAGAAGGGGGCAGTGCCTTCTTCCTGAGGGTCCTGCCCAGCCCCAGCTCATCCCAGGCTGGGCCCTGGTGGGCTGCAGGGCAAGGGCAGGTGTCCCTCCTCTGTTCAGACACTACTTCCAGAGGCCAGGGCGCTGTCATCCCCACCCCACGCTTCAACTGTCCTTCTAGAAAAGCTACTGCTCTGTGACACCCAACATATCAAGGGAGGCCGAAGGGACCCAAGGGCAGCTGCGGGCCCGTCTATGGCCCTAGGAGGACACCAAAAATCATCAAATACGGGCCAAGGGCCACCCCTACCCCAGCGGCCCAAAGCGCAAGACAAAGGTCAAAAGCATCAGCAAGGGGCTGAACCCACCCACAGACATACTCAATTCGGGCCAAATGGTAATGTTGAAATTTCATGTTTTAAAAAAGCAATTCCAGCACAGGCTCTGACCAAGGAGGGCTGCACCCCACCAGCCGTGGACACCTTGAACAGACATATGCCCATGTAACTGGCCACGGTCCCCACTGCGCCCCACTGCCTGTCCCTAGGCCCACCCTGGCACAAGACCAGACTATAGGCAAGTGTCCTCCTGCCTCTCCCAAGACCAGCATGGCCCCTCCTGTTTCTGCCTGGATTCAGGCTGCCCCGTCCTGCAGCATTCAAGGCACAGCTGTCGCTGTCCTCCCAGCCCTTACGCAGGTCACCAGGTTACAGGCACACAGCTGACCTGCTAGGGCCTCTTCATGGGTGCCCCTGTGCCCACCTCTCACACTGGCCACATGGTAAACCCCTCCTCCCTTCAGTTCCTGCCCGGACCCTCCCAACTGGCCCCTCCACAGCAGGCACAGAGCACGGCCCTTCCCGGGTCATCGCCACCCCTGCCCGGTCACCCCTGCATTATCCGTAGCCCAAAGGTCCCGTGTTGGGGGTTCACGCAGCGTCCAGCCTGCAGGTGCATCTCCTTTGGTTCACACTGTTACCACCACGGCGGGTTTTTAAAAGCTTGAACTCAGACTTAGGAACCAGAAGATTGCACATCAGTGACTGGATTCCCAGATTCAGAAAGTGGGAAACGCTGGCATTTCCGTTGCCCACCGGACATCTGGGTTGGCTGGCGCCGGCAGGGATTCCCCGTTCTATCCGGCTGTGCACTCAGCATGCAGCCCCACGTGTCAGGAAACCAAGCCCCCAAACAACCCACATGGCCTCTGCCGTACCATCATCTCAGCTGGGAGAAGGGCAGACTGGAGGACAGGCTGCCCTCTTCTCCCTGACCTCCCGCTGCTGGCCCCGTTGCCAGCTAGGAGCCCTCAAGGACAGAGAGGAGTCGACACTGCCATGCTGACCTCTGCCGTGAGTGGCGGGCCTGGTATGGACACCATTTGCCTGGCACACTCAGCCAGCAGTGCCGGGGGTAATATGAACAGCTCACCAGGGAGAGGCAGCTGCAGCCAGTAGCACGGACTGGCAGAGAAGCAGAGGGACAAAGAATAGACTCGGGAACAGGGAAGTCGGCAGAGGATGCCGGGGTCTGCCTGACCCTTTGCGGCGGCCGGATGAACAGCCAGAGAGAGCCGGTGCTCCGGGCGGAGGGAGCCGTACCCACAAGGGCCCAGAGGGAAGAGCTGACCAATGGGAAGAGCTGCCCCTGGGGCGCCACAGCACCGAGGGCAAGGTGAGAAGTGGCACTCTGGACAGTGGGTGTCCAGGGTGGTCACTGGGTGGTCGGCAGGGCCCGGGCAGGGCACACCTTGGGCTCACTCTCCTGGAGGGCAGCAGCCCAGAGGGACACGCTGCGTCTCGAGACGGACAGCAGGTGCCAGGACGGGCCCTGTGGCGCCATACGAGGGAACCAGAGAGCAGAACACAGATCAGGACTCAAGGGCACGTCTGACTCGGGGCTTCCAGGTCTGTGGCTGGCTGAGAAACAGCCCCCCAAATGATCCAGGTCCTCAGCCCTGCCCCATGCATGGCAGTCTGCATGGTTAAGAGGGACTTTGCAGATGCGGCCATGTCAAAGGTTCCAAAGCTACCTGTCCAAGATGATCGGGGTGGGCCCTAGATGCAATCACATGTCCACTCCCCTGCAACAGGAAGGCAGGACAGAGTTGATGTGACCAGGAGGAGGCAATGTTACCACAGAGACAGAGACTGGAATGATGCAGCCACAAGCCAAGGGACACGGGCAGCAACAAAAGCTGAGGAAGCTGGCAATGGCTTCTCCCCAGGAGCTCCCAAAGGAACCGGCCCTGAAAATGCCTTGATTTCAGGCAGACCGTGCTGATTTCAAACCATGAGAGAATAAATGTCTGTTCTCCTAAGCAATTTGTTACAACAGCCATAGGAAACAAATACAGTGCCCCAGGAGGGAACAAGGGGAGGGGGAGGCCATTCATTCTCTGGGAGACACAGGAAGAGCAGGAGGAAGACGCCCATGAGGACAGGCCGGTTGTGGCAGAGAGGAGGCTCAGAAGGGCAGCAGGAATAAGCAGAACAAGGTCACCGATGCTGTGAGAGGACAGCGGAGCCCTGGCGGGAGCTCTGCAGCCCCACTTCTGACTCATCCCCGGCCCCAGGGTGCAGCCAGTCCTGGTGCGGTCAGCAAATGCTCACAGCCTGAGTGCCAGGATGACCCCAGAACTCGGGGACACGTCCTCTGAGAGACACGTGGATGGGAAGGGCAAGGGGCGGTCCCCGTGCACTGCACATGGCGCGGATGGTTTCCGCAGCAGTGACGTCAGCACACTGTCACGGACTTTCCCTGTGTGGGTGACTTTAGGGGAGACTCATGTCTCCAACCCACGTTATTAATAGAACTCAGGGAAGTGTGGGAATTAACTCAGCGGCCAGACAAACAGTGATCGAGCCGTCCAGGAGCCCAGGGTGCCAGCGCTCCTTCTGGCTGGCTGGTGACCTCGAGCAATGCGCCCCCTTGGGCCGCAATCGTGTGCCTGGAAGTGGAGACAGGGGTCCCCCTGCCCCTTGCACGGTCACTGCAGCAGCACACACACCCTGGACACACTCGCAAACGGGGCATGCCTTGGTGCTTCTCAACCCTCCTCATGCCACTCAGCCTGCCGCTTTCCAAATGAGGAAGCCAAGGTGAGGGAGAGGGCTTGCCGCGGGTGTCTGGGATGGGCCCTGGGCCAGATCAGACCTACGGGGGACAAGTAGGGACACAGTCTGCCTCAGGGCAGCTCCTCTTCTAGAAGACCCCTGGTGCTGCAGGTCGGATGGCTCCAGTGACACACGCCCCAGGCCCTGGTGACCCTGGTGGGACCTAACGTGACCACAAAGCCATGCACAACCTGGTGAGGAGCAGCCTCCACGGCTGAGTGACTTCCTGCACACAGGAGGTCCAGCCCCCTTCTCCAGCTGGCCCCAGGGGATGTCACAGGCTGACAGAGGACACTGGGTCCATGTGATGCTGCCGTGATCGGGAATCAGGGAGAGCCAATGCTGCCTGGCAGGGGCTCTCGCAGGTGTCCACTTGAAGGGCTCCAAAGCCAACAGAGGTAGCTGTGAGGCCAGTAATTCAGGTTTTCACACGCCAGAGTCCTCCAAGTGGCAGTGTTCTCAGACAGAGATTTCTGACATATCCCTTGCAGAACTGCCCGTCCCCACTGAGCACTGGGAAATGCACTCATGTACGTCCTATTGGTGATCCGGGTGGCACATTCCCTAAGGCCACGGCCTGGCTACTGTGAGACTGGCGGATGACCACCCCGAAGGCCAACAGAGGACCACTACCAAGTCAAATGCCTGACCATCCCAGGACCAGTGGGTGAGCACCTCTGAGACCAACAGGTGATCACCATGACCAGGGAATGGCCGTCCCCCAGCTGCGGGTGACCAAACTGAAGCCATTCACTAGTCACCCCAAGACACCGCTAACCTCCCCCAAGGGCCACTGGCCTGAAGAATGCTGGGCGAAGGGCTCTCTGCAAAAATGGGGTTCACTAATAAGGTGCCTCGTTTTCAAACATTTTAGTATGCACTCCAAGAACAACCCTTGTACAGAACGGCAGCAGAAAACTGACAGGAAAACGGGGCACAAAATAGAAGCTGCGTTTTGCGGAGCTTTTCCCAGGACTCTGATTTTCCTGCTGCCGGTGGCAAGTGTATCTGTTTTTACATGTAATCTTTATTGATAAGAATCGGTTTCTGCTCTCAACTTGATAAATATTAAAGAAATTTCTCAAGCACCCTGATCTGAAGCGCGCTCAGTCGGGAGCCTGCTGGTGGCCCATCTGTCCCTCCTGATGTCTGTCCCGCCTGTGTCTCCCAGAGGGTGTGGGTCCCCCCATTCTGCAAGTCTGTGACTGCCAGGCCCACCGGTTCTCCCCTTGGGATGGACAGATGCTCCCTGGAGGGCTCTGTCCCAAACCTCAGGCGCCACCACAGGAGCCCAAAGCCGGCAGCCCCACAGCAGCCCTGAGGTCTCGGTGAACTGTGAATGCCTTCCCTACCGCTTCCTCCTATGCCCTGCTCTTTGCTGCTTGATTTATGGGGAAATAGTCTCTAGAAATGGAAACTAAAAGTTAAAAATTTATAAGAATCCAAGGGATGAACAGCCATACGCTGCTGCTTTGCATTTTAAAGCATTCAAAACACGGACATCTCACAGTTAGGACTTCACAGGAAACACAAGTCGGGGTCCTGCTCTTCCTCCCTGTCTGCGGCTCCCCTGGAGCTGGGCCTGTTGCTCAGCCTCGTTGTCCTGCAGCCTCTGGCACAAAGAATGACAGGCGTTTGTCAAGGTAATGGTGGGAAGGGGGCTGGGGATTTAGTTCAGCGGCACAGCGCCTGCCTGGCAAGCACAAGGTCATGAGTTCAGTTCCCAGTACCAGAAAAAAAACAAAACAAAAAAAAAAAAGGTAATGGTGGGAACAACCAAAGGTAGCAAAAGCCCGGCATGTGACACACATGCAGTCCCAGCTGCTCAGAAGGCTGAGGCAGGAGGATCACAAGTTCAGCCTGGATAACCTAAAAAAAGGTCTGAGAGTAGCTCAGTGGTAGAGCGTCCTGGCTTCAATTGCCAGCACACGGAGAAAAGACAGAAAAGAAGAAGAGAGGCTGAGGCTGATCCAGACAGAGGCAACCAGACTGGACAAAGGCAGCGTGCATAGCACGCACACACACCTCGCACGCGCTTCCCGTTGGAATCGCCCACAGTGCTGGCCCCTGCTGAGATTCCTGTCCCAGAGCTGCTGACTCAAGGAGAGCCACACCGCTTCTCCTCCTTTGACAACGAAGCCGTGAGGCTCAACAGGACGAGGGGCCGCGGACACACCCAGCACTCCGGAGGTGAACCTGGTCTCACGGTGGCCGCACTGGGAGTGCTGCACAGGGACACAGCCCGCCTGGGGACATGTCAGAGACGGGGGACCGCGGCTTCCTGGGAAGGGACCACTGACCCGTCTGTGGCCAGGACAGTGACGCTGCACCACGGCCGAGCAGGTAACTCGGCCGCGTGGGCGCCTCCTCAGCTGCGCACCCAGAGGACATCTGCATGCGGATTTTTCCATTTCTCAGGGGAGTGGCGCTGGCTCTGGAGGGGCTGGCCACCAGCGGGGAGAGCGGCCGGCAGTCCGGCCCCTGCACCCTGGCCGCTCCTGCTCCGTGCCTTCTGGAGCGGCCCCCTGCAGCACAGCCCCGCTGCCAGCCCTCTCGGCATCCGGGTGGATGCGTGTGGTCCTTGTCAAGAGCCAGCCGCTCCCCTCCGTCCTCCTGAGTAGGGTTCTGTCTTCTGAGACCAGAAGGAGCTATGGCTGGAGCTGGAGCCTCCAGAGTGCCTTAAGTGTAGTGACCACGGACGGCCGCCCGAGCACAGGGTACCCCAAAGTCTCTGCCTGTGGGGCCTTGTCCCTGCCTAAACCTGTTTTCAAACCCTGTGAACCCCTGATTCCAAAAGTCCCTCTTTTAGCCTACACCGGCCAGATCAGTTCCTGAGCCCAGTCCCCATAGCCAAATGTGCCCAGGGCCAAGTCCAGTGCCCGGCTGGCGGACAGGCTGGACCCCGCTTTGCCGGACAGAGTGGAGGGAGGGAGCGCAGTGGACACAAAGTCGGGTGCGCTGGCTCCAACTCCTCCTGCTCGTGGCCCCTCCTCGCCCTCGCAGCTCCCGTTCCCTCTTCAGTAACTGAGGAGGGGGCGGCAACCTGTGAACGAGGTGCACTCCCCCTTTGGTCCTCAGTAACCCCAACAGCACTCAGGCGAGCTCTGGAAGAGAACCAGAAAGAAGCAAACCAGAAGCGCACACCCGCCGCTCCCTCCCTGCTGCCTCTGCCTGCAAGAGGCCGGGCACCAGGTCTCCACCCTGGAGACCAGAGTCTCAGCACTGCCCACTGCCCTTCTCAGGAGCAACTGAATCCCTGCTCTTTGTTCCCGAGGCCTTGACTCCTCCCAGTGAGCCAGATGTTATGCAGGGGTTTTCAAATGCAGTGGAGAGGCAAACTCCCCTAACGCTCTGTAGGGCAGGTGCCCCACGATGGAGAGCGTGCAGGCTCAAAGCAGTGAGGTCACTGGCGCAGCCCTCCCAGGGGGGCCCACAGGGCCTGGGGGATAGTCCTGCCAGCCACACCTACCCAGCAGAGCCACTGGGGGTGGCCACAAAGGTCAGTGAGCCCAGCAACGCCAGTCCAATTTCTGCCTTAGCCTTATTTTATTACATTTCAACCAGATACTTGGTCTGTTAAGACTCTGAGCATGAATCTTGATCTCCTTTGGTTATAAAAAAGAGACTTGGAAGTATTAGAGAGGTATCAAAGATCCATCAGCCCCAAAGGAGACTCCAGTTGGCATAAGGGAGAATTTAAAACATAACTGAAAGAATAGTTGTTTCCGCTATAAGACGCATTCTTTTGAAATATATAACAGCTCTATGGAGCCACAATCCACTCGTTCACACGGCAGACTGAAGGAGTACAGCTCCATCGCTGCCCGCCTTAGGACACGTCACCGTCACCCCCAGAAGACCCCCACACACCCCAGCAGCCACCCCAGCTCCTCATTCCCTCACCTCCCATAACCATGAGTCCGATTTCTGTCTCTGTGGTTCGCCTGTCCTGGACATGGCGACTTACGCAGGACCGTTTCCTCAGAGCAGCGCCATTTACACCCTCACTGGCCATGCAGGAGGCTTCCGGTTCCCCCTCCTCCGCCCCCAGCAATACTTATGATCGCCTCCCTTTTTTATTTTGCAACCCGAGGAGAGGTGATTTAGTGTCTCATGATGTTTTTATTTGCATTTCCCTGACAGCTAAAAATGTTGAACATCTCTTCACGTGGGTTTTTTGCCACTTGTTTATCTTCTTTGGAAAAATATCTATTCATATCCCTTGTCCATTTTTTTGTTTTGTTTTTGGTACCAGGACTCAAACTCAGGACTTTGTGCTTGCCAGAAAGGCACTGTGCCACTGAGCTACATCCCTGGCCCTCCCCTTGTCCAATTAAATGGAACAGCTTTCCTTTTATTGAGTAGACCTGTTTTGCATATTCTAGGTACAAGTCCCTCGGTAATATAGGGTTCACAAACATTTTCCTCACTCTATGGACTGCTTTTTGCCTTTCTTGATGATGTCCACTGAACTCAAAAGATTTTCTCAAAGTTCAGTTTATTATTTATTTCTTTTGTCCCTTGTGTTTCTGGTGTCATATCTAAGATTCTGCCTCACCCAAAGTAACAAAGGCTTATTCCACATTTGAAAAAGATTTTTATAAAATGCTTCAGCTCTTTCACCGTGTGTATGGTGTAAGAAAGAAGTGCAGCTCAATTCCTTTGCAGGTGGATCCGTGGTTGTACAAACACCACTGGCTGAAAAGACTCTGCCTTTTCTCCCACTGAATTATCTTAACATCTTTGTCAAAAGTCAGCGTGAAAATTTATTTCTCGCAGTTCTGTTCCACAGATCTAAGTCTATCCTTCTGCCAGTACCACACAATCCTGATCACCATAGCTTTGTAGTACATTTTTAAATCACAAAGTGAGAGTCCTCCAACTTGGTCCTTCTTTTTCAAAATTGTTTTGGGTGCTCTGGATCCCTTGTACTTCCCTATGAATTTTGGGATCAACTTGTCAGTGTCTGCCAAGAAGCTAGCTAGGATCTTGATGGATTCAATGCTTGCTGACCTGGGTTTAGTACCACACTAGTGCGCCTACAAGGCCAGCCTTTAGGCCACTGGCCCAGAGGAAAACCCTGCAATAGAAAATACAGGCTCAAGACAGGACTATCCTCTGCCAACTAACCAGCTGTGCAACCCTGAGCACAGTGGGGCCTCAGGAAGTGGGGTGTGCAGAAAGACCAGGTTTCACTCTTGTTGCTGAGAAGTCCTCCCGAGCACCTCCAGCTCCGGCTGCACCGGCATCTCCATCACCCCTCAGCCACCGTTCTGTGCAGCTCAGACCCGATTTCAGAATGGGAGTGACTTCACCATGGATGGGAAGTCACAGGTTTAGAGCACCCAATCAACCTCTGCCTTCATCTTGTTGTGGTAATCAGGACTTCCAACCTAAAGTCATTTACCATTTATCTCCAGAAAGGAAAGCTATGGAATGTAAAAATAATGTGCAATTCATTTACTAACTTGGGGAGGAAGATAGCCAAACAATCCCATAAAAATCCAACAAAAGAAAATGCGGAGGAAGGCAGAAAGTTGTTGTTTAATTGTTTTGACTTCCTAATCTTCCTTCAATGGATCAACAGAGGTAAGTTTCTCAAGTCAATCTGAGTTTAAGAATAATACCAGAAGTCAGAAGAGCCACAAGTAAAACTAATACATACCTTCCAAATTACTGAAGACAGACTGTATAGAAAAATAGCACCAAATGAAAACACCACATACAACAGAACACTTAAATTACATGAGGCAGCAAGAACAAATTCATCCGCTATCACAATAAATGTAAATGGTCAGAGTGTTTCCAACACTCTTATACTGCAAAAACTTTTACCACATTTGTAAGTTCTGCTAGGCCAAAGGGTTTTGCAGATTTTTCACTGCTCAGGACAAAAATATGTCCATGATATACAGGTGAGTGAAGGAGGAAGGCCCAGCTCCAGCATGACTCCTATGGGTAAAATCTTAATCTCCCTGGGCCTAACCTCAGTGGAGCCCCAAAAGGAGGCCTGTGCCCTCCCAGCTCCTCTGCTCAGAGCCAGTGCTGACCGCACCACTGGATATGGGGGCCTCTCTGAGCCTCCATGTTTTCATAAGACAAGATTCCATAAAATGTTCAAGAATGAGGCTCATAATAAGATTTACACAGTGATAAGGGCTGAACGAGACGCTGCTAGACACCCGGCCCAGGCCTGGGAAAGTAGCCTGTTATCACTCCCACTGCTGTTGTTGTGAGGACATGAGGGTTGCTGGGAAACACGGAACAAAGGGTTAGCGGTTCTCTCTGGGTGAGTTTCACAATTCTCTGTATGTTTTGAGGTTTTTACAAAGGAATATGTATCAAGACATTTTGTCCAAAGACTGGAGCAGAGGGAAAGGGGGGAGGGGTGGGGGCAGGGACGGGAAGAGGAGAGAGAAAATGAGGTACGTAGGGGCCGACAAGGCGCCATCCGGGCTCAGCGCAGGGCTGGCCGGCGGCTTTCCCACTAAGTCAGGCGACACTGAAGTGACTCCCACGGGTATGGCCTGGCCAGCCAGTGAGAGGCCAGCATCCAGCACTCAGCCTCTTGCAGCCAGCTCCCTCACCCAAGGATCCTTGAGCACGCCAGTGCGGGAGATCTCCAGGAAATGGAGCTGGCCAGCCGGCTCCGGCCACAACAGAGGGGTCAGTGGGGCAGGCCCAGACCCTGGGACCGAGACAGGCCTGCCCATCCATCACCAGCGCCGACACGCACCCCAGCCAGATGCTCCAGCTGACGTTCCCCAGGTCTCGCTCAGCATGAAGACCACGTCGGGGAATGTCCCCAGTCACACATTAGCATTCACATCAATAACAGGGCGCTCTCCACTACAGAAGAAAAATGACTCTTGCACGGGAGCGTTTCCCACGCTATGGAAAGCAAGATTTCTCTTTCTGAGTCACCATATCTCACCAGCAGGACCACAGCAGACCGTGGCCTTGAGAGCAGAGCTGGAAGGGACCTCAGGGAATACGATCCAAGGCCCTCATTCAGTCAACCTCCGGACGGGCCCTTGTGGGCTGGCACTGGGCCCTGGGGCAGCCCCTGCCTGCTGAAATCCAATACCTAGGGATGCTGTCCCCAGCCAGCCTCTGCCGCACACTCTGCCCTGCCCCTTCTCTGCCAGGCCCTGGAGGCCAGCGGGCCTGAGCTCCCGGCCCCAGCCTGGTCAGGCAGATCCTGCGTAGCCTGGCCCAGCAGCTGGGGCGGCAGGGGATCTTGTCTAGCAGGGCTGAGAGTGGTCCTCCCCCAGGGGTACGGGTTTATTTCAGGGGAGGGCCAAGTGAGGAAGATTTAGAGAAGGCTGATTACCCGGAAACCAGCATCATTGGTGGCAGGGAAATGGGTTAGGCATACTGGCCACCTACCTCCACAGACCCAGGGCCCACAGCTGCTGCCACCCTCGCCACCTGTGCCCCTCCAGGAGCCCCACTGTGGGGAGCAGGTGAAGCCTGCAAGGCTGCTGCAGAACCTAAGGCTGCAGTGACTCGGTGCGCCCACTGGCGCACCGGCCAGACCCAACGCTCCAAGAGAAGGCACTGCAACCCTCCCTCAAGACCGGCACCAGCACCGCCCTGGCACCTGTGAATGGGGGCTGGGGCTGCCATAAGCAAGCACCCCAGGCCCAGCTTAGACGACAGCAGCCGTCGCTGGCTGTTCTGCAGGCGGGAAGTCACCCTTCCTGCCAACACAGCCGCTTTGCCCCGAGCCCTGAGTGGGGCCAGATGCAGACTGACAGCCTCCATCCTGTGCTGAGCCTGGCGAAGGCTCGAGAGGCAGCCAGGGCTCCTGCCAAGGGGTTCCCCTCGTGCTCATAGCGCCCCAGGATTTTCTGGGTGAGCCCAAGGCTGCTGGAAGACAGAACTTGCGACTCTAAAGAGAATCCTGCAATCCAGGGCACGGGCTCCGCAAGAGGACCCGGGAGACCCAGGAGGCAGTGCCCTGCCCCCACGCGGCTGCCCCTGCAGGAGCCTCTGCGCAGTGGGGGGTGCTGCCCAAGGGCTGAGTCGGCCAGCAGACAAAGCTGCTTTGAGGGCAGGGCCGCAACCTCACCCTACGGGGGTTTCCTAGAGCCCACGAGGTCAGGGCACACTAGGGGAGGGGGGCTCAGCCACGCAGGAAGCAGGGACGCTGCTCCGTGCCTCAGTGGGCAGTGTCCCGCAGAGGTGCGAGCGGACACCTGCGTTCTGGAGGGCGTGGCACAGGTGGGGTGCCACGCAGTGGGCTGGCCATTCCCCAACCCCACCCCCCCCGGGCCTCCCCGGAGGTGACTCTGAGACTCGCGGGGAGGTGCCTCGGTGCCCACATTGCTAGGGTGCCTGGGCCTGGAAGTTTTCTCAAAGACTTGGCTTTCACTTGCTCCTGGACTTCGGCCTCCCTGACCCTCTGGGCCACAGGTGCCTCTCCAGGCTGCTGGGCCTTGCACGCAAGAGCCTGACTTTGGTTTCCTCCAAATCTGGCTTCTTTTCCTGCTGCCATCTCTGGGGCCCACCGTGGTATCCGGGGCAGGCTGACCGCCGACCGCCCTCTGCCCGCCTGCCCAGCTGCCACTCCCGGGTGGACAGCCCTGCCAGGGCCCAAGGCTGTCTGCTGCCCCTTCCTGTCCAGATTTCCCAAAACAAAAACCAGGCCACGCCATCTGACAAAGGATCTCGTCTGGTTTATTTCGGGAAGAAATGGGCCTCTCAGGGCCAGGTTGTCTGGGCCATAGCCAGGCCGCTCCACAGGCCTCTACACGCTGTCCGTCATGTGTCCTCCTCAGCCGGCAGGCCGTAGATGGAAGGGATGTGCCGGCCGCCACAAAGTCCTCACTGTGACATTGGGAGATCTCTTTACTCCCAAGTGAGGACAGCAGCCCACGTGGCCCCGGCCCTCCGTGGGTCATCAGAGCCCAGTCAGGAACCCTGAGTAGCAAGGCTGGCAGCCACCGTGGCGCTGCACCCAAAGGCAGCTCAGTGTGCCCACCGCCACTGGACGCCCCCGAGGGAACAGCTGCAGGCCAGGGGCAGCCCATGTGCACCCCGGCGGTGCTGGCCGGGCTGCTCTCAGGCCTTGGGACTGTGCCCCTCCCAGGGCCTGGCTCACTCCAGTGCTCCCGGCTTGGACAGCCTGACCTCTGAAGCCACATGAAGCCCTCCTGGCCTGCAGAGAGGACACGCCATCCAACTGGAAGGGCATCCACAGGATAAAATAAACACCCAGGAGTTTATAGTGGTATCAATAAATGAGCAATAAATAAATAAGTTTTTAAAAAGAGAGGTTGGAGAAACGATGAAGATGGCAGATAACCAGCACAGTGCCCTGTGGGAAGAACGGTGCCGCCAAGCCTCAGCCGCGCACGCCGCGCTGAGTGGGCAAGGGTGCGGTGAGTGACAGACACTCCCTCAGAGGCGGATGTCAGTCACAGAGAGAAACATTCAAGACCCGCACCAGAGGGTTCCCTCTCGGGGGTCTCAGTTACCCGTCAGCGAGAAGGATGAATGTGTAGAGTAAGTTATTTTGAGAGAGGCAGAGAGATCCCACGTCCATGTCATTTTTAAAGTAATTGTTGTGATTGTTCTATTTTACTATCATTATCATTATTGTTGTTATTATTGTTGTTGATACTATTAGCCTCTTACTGTGCCTCGTTTGTAACTTAGACTTCATCATGAATGTCACACACACACACACAAGTTCTGTTGTATCTGCACTTCCAGACCTCCGCTTCAGGAGGAAGCGTATCCCCCACAGGTAAAGGGGAAACCACTGATAACTTCACAGGGAAGAATCCCAGAAGAAAACACCTTAGCTGGGTGGAGAGGGCCAGCAGCAACAATGCGAGACAGCTTGACACCCTGGCTGTCGATACCTGTGGGAGATGTCTGGCTTCCATTAAGTTTCTGTGCAAGCTGAGCCCAACACCAGGGGCATCAGACAGACCCACCGTGTGGTGGACTGACAACTGGTCGTCAACTTGTAACCCCCAGCTGAACTGAGGAAGCATGGTGCTGGGTGTGGGAGGCCCACCTGAGGACTGTTGCCAGCATCCTGAGAGGCAGAACTGGAGAAGAAGGCTGCTGGGAACTGAGAGAGGCTGTGGGAAGCTGGTAGAAGCTGTTGGGAGCCTGTTGGAAGCTGAAGAGGCTGTGCGGAGCTGTTGGTTCTCTTGCAGGAGCTTGTCGCGCTGGTTTTCCTGATGAACTCGGCTGTTTTCATCCTCCAAGGAGCTCAGGACCTTGTTGTTGCTGAGAATAGCTTCAGTTCACTTTGGGGGAGCTCTGGTCCTCACTCTGAGCATCACTTCCTGGCTCCGGAGGGGAAGATGGTGCACTGCCCAGTCTCCTGGAGAAGCTTGTCTCATTGGCTTCCCTGATGGGAAATCAGCTGTTCTGATCATCGGAGGAGCTAGGACCTCGCTGTTGCTGAGCATGGCTGTGGTACCTTTCAGGGCAGCTCTGGTTCTTACTCTGTGCTTTGCTTCCTGGCTCCAGTGCAGACCCCTCAGCCTGCTAGCACAGATCCTTCATCCTGCTGGCACAGACTTCCTAGATTCCACCACTGACCTTTGGGCCTTCCCAGCGCTGATCCGTGAAACAGGCCCAGATGAGACATTGTCATGGGCTCTGGGCCTCCAGTTGGACTTGTGGGAGGCACTGTTATGAGCTCTAAGCCTTCAGCTAGACTCATGCAGGACATTGCCATGGGATCCAGGCCCTCAGCTGGTCAAGATTCCTTGCTCTTTAGTGTGTGGACAGTTTCCTGCACTCTCTTGTATATGATTCTTCGGGTGACTATTATAAATAATCTTATAAAATATGTGTCCTGTATTGTATTGTTCTCCTTACAACAAACCCCAAACCACAACACACCATGTACACAAGAGTGGACCGCTGCTCCTGAGAAGCATCCAGGTGTGAAACCCGAGACAGGAGGAGCAAGGGACACAACAACCCAACGCCCCTGTGAGGGATCCTGCCGAGAACCCTGAGGGGAGAACTGACAGGAGCTGCTAAGCTGGAGCCTGGGCGACCGTGCTGTGACATCCAAAGTTCTGGTTTCAGTCCTCGTTCCGTGACGACATAAGATGCTAAGGTTAGGAGAAGCAGGATGAAGGGCGCACAAGAAATCTATGCTGTTTTTACAACTTCTTTGTTGTTACTACTTTTGCAAAATAACACAGAACTACAGTTACTTCCAAATGAAAAGTTTAAAAGCATGAACATGAAACTGCACCCCCAGCCACCCTCAGGGCCCTTGGCCAGCTCATTCAGGCGGGCTGCCTCTCCCTAAACAGAGGCGCCAGCTGCATTCCTGGTGTCCGGGGAGGGCCGCAGAGGTGGGGAGTCCCGGGGGAAAGAGCCATGAGGGCAAAGGCCCCAAGGAGGGGCCTGGTGCATTCCAGGAACACAACAGGAAGGCGTTTGGGGTCTGTTTTCTATCACCGTGACTGCAGAAGCGACTGGGTAATTTAGGAAGAGCAGAGGCTGTCCGCTCATGGCTCCGGGGGTGGCAAGTCTAAGAGCGCAGCCCCAGGTCTGCTTGGCATCTTGAAAGGACGCTGCAGCTTGCTGCTCTGTACCCCGTGAAGGGCCTCCCTGTAGGATCCAGGTGTGCTACCCCGGGTCTCTCCTCCATTTATAAAGACACTGGGACCACCACATCCCTCACTAGCTCACCTAAAGCCCTTGTAACCCCCAAAGCCCCACTTCCAAACACCATCCACAGTTGACTCTGGAGAGCGTTTCAATAACCGAACTTTTGCGAATACATTCACAACCTAGCAACACCGCAGCCACAGCAGGGCCTGGCCTGGGCTGTCTCCACACGGGTGGGCCAACCATACGCTCTGGAACATCTCCACGCCTCCACCCTCCAAATGGGCCCCCACTGCCCCAGGACCTCCGGGACTTGTGCCTCGGAGGTTGTCCCAAGGTTCAAGACAGGTGTTTCCATGGGCAGGGGGCTCCACGGGCCAGCTGGCACTTCCCCCACGATCACGGTGGCAATGAGCCCTGAAGCCACTGACACAGCTTTTGGTGACCTGTTCCCATCACACACAGAGTGTCCAGGCCCTGGGCTGCTGCTGCCTGAGCCCTGCGCTCGGGCTACACACATGTGCTACATGCAAAGGGACCAGCTCCATCCATCCATGCTGAGTGTCACCTCCAGGCTGCAGCGTCCTGGCGTGAGGCCGTGGCTCCCAGTATCCTGTGCAATGTGCATGGCCTGACCCAGCACCCAGGGGGGCGGCCATGGACCCTTCCAGGTTCTGTGCCATTGCAGAGCAGCCCCATCTGCTCAGAGCGCTGTGGGGCTGCCGCAGTGTCACCACCGCCTCTGCCATCCTCACTCACACCGGGGGCCGCAGGGGACCGCACCCCGGGGGTCTGCAGAGGACGGGAGCCTCACACAGCCATGTGGTCTTCCACTACCTGCTGGTGGCCACGGCCAGAGGCCTCCCCACTGGCTGAGGATACGTCCTAAGGGGGCAGAGGTAACAGTCTACGGACTGTAGCCTTGGCCGGAAGATGTGTGTTCTCCCCTTACTAAGTATATTTAACAGTAAATTTAATGTGAACAGAAAGTGATCAATGGCTCACATTTTCCTGCAGCTCCTCACTTTGACCTACATTGCTGGTCACTCAGGTGCCGGGACAACTTCGCAGAGAGTCATAGGTGGCCATGCGGGGGGTGGTGCGTGAAGCCCGGCCGGGAGGGAGGCTGTGCCCGAGTTAAACACGTGGGGCTGGAGAAGGCGGCAGAGCTGCAGGTCCCACCACAGCAGCTTCCCAAAAGCCTCAAGCAGGGAGGGTAAACAGCACTGCTACTCCCCACAAGAGGGGAAGACATAAACACACAACAGCCAGGAACGGGGCACCCGACAACAAGAGACGCTCTGCTTCCCAGACCTGCACACTACCAAGGACTTTCACACACGCAGACCAGACCTCCCCTAGGCCTCTAAATCTTCATGGACCCTTCTCACCACACCCTACATGGCTTATAAAGTTAATCAAATTCTTTATGCAGACAAGAGTCCTGAATAAAATATATTCTCAGGGTCCCTGCAGCGCCCCTCCCTGCATACCCACAGGAGGCCGTGTGTCCGGGAACCACCCAGAAAGTCTTGATGAGGAGCCCAGGGGGAGCAGATGAGGGTCAGCTTACCCACGGTGGCTCTTTCTCCCTGAGATGTGCATCTAAGAACTACGATGTGACCAGCGCCAATCCAGGCTGCCACCCCAGATCACTGCCCAGGGTACTTCCTGAGCTCTGGTTGGGGCCCTCGAAGGTACCCCATTTCCAAGCCTCCATCTCCAGGCCTGATAGCTTAGCTTCATTCTCTTCTGCCTTCAGGACTCTGGATCAGTTCTGTTGGCCGTATGGAAAGAGAGCCCCTCTTGCGTTCCTGGAGGAGGCCAGGCGCTCGGCCGTGCCTGCCAGGCCCCAGGAGAACGAGAACCATCTCCCCCGCAGTCCTAAGCACCAGGACCTCACACAAGTGACAGCCTGCAGCTTCTCGCTGTCAGGGCTCCATGGGGAGCTAGCCTGGAGCCACCCTCCTCTTCAGAGGGAGGACAGCCAGCCCCACCCTTCTCTGCACTTCTGAAATAAGGGGCACATCGTTGTGTTGCTTTGTCCTGACAAGACTCACACTTGCTTAAAAAGTGCTAATCTTCACCTAAGAGGCACAGACAGCTCTAAGGTGTTGCTCTAAGTAAGTCAGACTGGTGAGCTGATCCGCACATGTGGAGCCTCTCATTCTTGCAGGCTTTGTTTACACATCAGAAATTAGACTTGGAGTGAAAGCTAACATCCCAATATGAAGAATATTTTCCCTTTTAACTGCACTGACCCAGGGCTGGGGACATGCGTAGATGTGGATCCTCTTCTCTGTGGTCTGGACGTGCTGATGGCTGGCAATCTTCAGCCTAGGACACACACGAAACCCATCTGCCCATTAGCATGGATAGGAGAGCGCCAGTGGCAGCTGGACCACAGGCTCGGCCACACAAGGAACCAACTTCCCATTACCATGGACACATGGACAAGAATGTGCCCATGGCCTGACAGGTCCCAGTCCGGACCAGCATGGAATGTCACTTCCCTGCTTCCACAGACATGAAGGTGCCAAGTGCAGTGGCGGCTGGGTCACAGGTAGGACACAGAGACAGCAGCTGCCCATCACCATGGACAAGAATGTGCCCACGGCCTGATAATCCAAGCCCAGGACGAGCTCGGGAACTGGCTTCCCAGGGTGGCTTTTGTTTTCTAGATCCCTGTCTGTCCTGGACACGCAGCTTAATAACTGGGAACCAGGAGTGCAGTGTTACTGAAAGGTATGTGTCCTGTAGTCAGAGCTGACAGCCCAAAACACATCCAGCTGGCCAATTATGTTTAAAGAACACCCTTCCCTTGGCTGTTCAACCTCAGGTACATCTCCACAGACTCCATCCAGGGGCTTAGAATGCCATAGCAAGACCGGCACGGGGTTCTGACCAATCCAAGCAGGCCTCAGAGGAGCCGTGGAGCTCAGGCACAGCGACACCAACACCACAGGCTCTAGGGTGTGCAAGGGCCACCCCAAGCCCTGGTCCCCTCCCTGATGGGCAGCATCCCCACTGGGTCTCACCCACATGCACAGCACAGAGCTCCCCGCTTGCAAGGTGGCCTGTGCCCTGCCAGTAGAGGAGCTTCCTGTTGGTGAAAGTAGATGAACTTGCTTCTAGAGTCTGCAGGAAATGTGAACATTATCCCTGAAAATCTCTCAATTTCCCCACTAAGTCAAGTTGAGATGAGGTTTGCGAACACCCAATCTGCTTTGGCTTTTCCCAAATGCCAACAGACACTGAAGCCGTCTAACGTAGAAACAGAGGGGAGTCTGGCGCGGCCACCGACCCCAGGGGGGACCCAGCACGTGGGGGCCAGGAGGGTCTACAGGCCGCACCGCTCACTGTGTCCACTCCAAACCAAGCCTGGAGCACCCTACCGGAGGCCGCTGTGTCTGTCAGTCACCTTGAGCTCTGACATCAGCCGCACCAGGCCCGGCACGCACAGATGCTAAGCAAATAGTTCTAGGTTGGAGAGGAAACGTGGCTTTCAAAAGACCCAAGGACCACGGCACCGGCCTCTCTTTCCGTGGCATTCCGGCTGGCTGGCTCCATCTACACCCACGCCTCATCCACCTGTCTTACCCTGTACCCTCAAGGCTCGTGCCTCGGGCTCTTCCTGGCTGTGGGGCGAAGGAGGCACCAACACCGAACCCGGGCTGAGGAGTGAGGGGGGCTGTCTTTCCCCAGCGGGCACAGCTCCGGGCATCTGAAGCCACCAAGTCTTGCTTGTGGGTGGATTCCCTCATCTGCTTGCAGGTCCGCGAGCTGGGCCTCTGCCCAACTGCGATCGCGTGCTTCCCTGTGTCTCCAGGACCTTGCTGATCTGAGGGAGCTGCTGTGTCCCAAAGAGCAGCTGTCTCTCTCAACACTCCAACGCCGGTGCCATCTTGAGGGTGAACAGTAGTGCTTGCCTACTCCACCCCAATTTCTGCCCTGAAGCACACAGGGCTAGCCTGTTCCCTGAGACCACAGGCAGGCTTGGCACACAGGACCCCATTCCAACCCAGAATACCGTGCTGCAGGCAGTCTTTGACAAGCGAGCGGAGTGAGAACCACCGCTGAGGGTGTCACGTGCACCCTTCGCCTGTTAGGGCTACCGGGACATGTCACAGACCAGGTGAGTTGTAAGCAACAGAAACGTGTTTCTCAGAGCTCCGGAGCCTGGGAGTCCAAGACCAAGGCACTGACAGACTCAGTGTCGGGGATTCCATGCCCACTTGCTCCCACCCATCCTCGCTGAGGCCTCACACGGCAGGGGAGACAAGGCAGCTCGCAGCGTCCTCGTCCATAAGGGCACTACTCCTACTCCTGAGGACCCCACCTTCTTGACCTAGTTACTTCCCAGAGGCCTCCTATCACCCTCATGTCAGGGCTTAGATTTCAACATGTGAATCTGGGGGACTTCCAACCACCACCAGGAAGGCTCTCCAGCCAGCTGACGAAGGGACAAAAATGCAAATCGTGCGGACAGAGAAAGCTCAGGCCAAAAGCAACAACAGAAAGGACTGTCCAGGACCAGCTCGGTCAAAACCATCCTGAATACATCTGCGAGACCTAACACAGAAATCAAAGTTAACTCTTAAAGCAGAAGACACACATTATTTAGTTATAACAGGGACAGAAAGGCCCAAAGTCTGTCCACAACAAAATCGGTTCCGTCTGTGTCACTGGGAGGGGGCGGATGGGCAATGATAGACAGAGCCCACGGATGCTGATTCTAGGAGAATTTTAACATTAGGAAGGGTTTAAATCTGAAAGGTAACAGCCAGTAGGCTGAAAACAGGACATTTATCTTCCAAGTCACTGCAGAAGGAAAAACTGTAGACACATCTTACAGTAATGATATAGTGCAGGATGTAGATAGCCAAAAATGATAAGAAATCATGTTACGAACTAAGTAAACCCTTCCGGAGACCTGCAGGAGAGCAAGAGGCTGCGGGCCCAGCGCAGGGAGGCCAGAGGGAAGCGCTGGCAGCTCCTCAGCGAGGGCGAGGGAGGGGACTCGTGCAGCGAAGCAGGGACTGCCAGAGCTCCACTCAGGGCGGGGTCCCCTCTGAGGGCCGTGAGCAGCGCCGAAGCACTTGCAGAGGCAGAAGCAAAGCTTGCGGGCAGCCAGGGGAGGACCCACTCCCAGGTCCCCTTGTCACAGGCAGCGTGAGGACAGTGCGTGGACCAGAGGTGAGTGAGGTGAGGGCAGGGCCCACCCGGGGGGGGGGGCTGCATGGAGCGGAAGAGAGCTCGGCTGTGAGGCAGTGCTGAGATCTTTTTCCATGTGGCCTGGAGCTGAGGAGCGACAGTTGCAGTGCAGAGCAGTCCCCCTGCGACAGCTGGCCAAGCACGCAGGGCTGTCAGGGCTTGAAAGGCGCGCAAGCCATCTCCTGCTCTGCAAAGGCCTGGGCACAGCTGGAGTTGCCACACCAGGAGGACGCAGATTCCCACCCTGAGGAGGGACATGGGGGACCGTGTGGATCGGGAGGAACCCGCCCCCCCAGCCAGTGCAGCAGGAATGACGCTGTCACAGCCATGCAGGGAGCACAGAGGAGGCCTGAGCACAGGGCAGACAGGGCCCCAAGGCCGAGCTCCGCGGTCTGTGCGGATGCTGGTGGACACCCCAGATGACGCAGGAGCTCCTGAGGGTGCAGAGCTGGAGGCAGCGGCGTTTCTGGGAAGTAGGTTCACACTCGGAACTGTGCACAGTGGAAGCAAGGGGTTAGACAGGGCCGCAGCGCAAGGGCAGCACGGGGACCCCCTGTGCACTGCAGGAGGGAGTGGCCTTCGAGGGAGCAGGTGGAGCACAGGTCCTGGGAGGGGACGCTTCTGTCCGGAGGCTTGACGTCAGGAGCGAGGCGGACGTCTGAGGCCAGGCTGGAGACCATCTCTGCCGTGAGGCAGAAAAGGCAGGGAAGAGGGCCAGCGGGCTGGTGATGCACTCAGGAAGACAGGGGTCGGGCAGGTGGTGCTGGCAGGAAGAGCTCAGTGGATGGGGCTGTTGGAGAGTGAGGGACAAGGAGAGGGGCCTCGGCAGGCAGGGCCCTGAGCAGACAGCCTGGGCGAGGGCAGGTTGGGCGGGAGGGGCCGTGAGGGAGGCTGAGCCAGAGCAGGGGGCGGGGTGCTGTGCCTGGTGAGCCCCAGCAGGGTGGGCGGCCAGGCCAGGGGCAAAGGGACGGGGACGAGGCTGACACAAATCCGCAGAGATGAAAGCCAAGCCGCTGAGGGCTGACGTGGTCTGTCCCCTCCAAGCGCGGGTCGACATTTAGCCCCACTACGAGACCTTAGGAGTCAGGACCTTGGAGAGGAGACTGGGACTGCGCGGTCCCACGCGGCTGCGCTCTGCACGGGATTAGTGGATTCAGGGGCTATGGGTAATCTCAAGGGCAGTGGCTATCAAAGCCAATCTGGCCAGATCTTGTGATGTCACAACTGTCACCGCCATGAAACTCCACCAGCAAGGCCATCATCAGACGCTGCCCTTCTTGGACCAGAGCTCTTGCCTAAACTTACCCGGTTGGTGGTATTGTGTTGTTAGCAACAGAAAACAGCTTAAAACAATCACAAAACATTCTTAACATGAAAGACATGGCCAGTGGGTTAACTCTGGGAGTTAAATATGGATCCAAGTTTTATTTTATTTTATTTTATTTTATTTTATTTGTCTTTTTGAGACAGAGTCTTGCTATGCAGTTCAGACTGTCCTTGAGCTCATTTTGTAGCCCAGGCTAGTCTCGAGCTCACCGTGATCCTCCTGCCTCAGCCTCCCAAGTGCTGGGATTACAGGCATGCACCACCATGCCCAGCTTTGGATCAGAGTTTTAAAATTATGTCAAAGCTATCTATACTTAAAGTCAGGTGTGGTGACTCACAGCTGTAATCCCAGCGCTTTGGGAGCCTGCAGCAAAAGGATCACAAGTTCAAGCCCAGCCTGGGCAACTTAGTGAAACCATAATCTCAAAATAAAAAGTAAAAGGGCTGTGAATGTAGCTCATTAGGAAGGCGCTGGCTTCTAAAAAGGGGGCAAAGAAAGCTACAGACATGGAAAGCAAGGTATCTTCAGTGTCACAGACAGAATTCCGAATGAGAAATATTAAATGACTCGTGGACCCCTCGTTCACTGACAGTGCCCAGTGAAAATCACAGCCGTCCCACTTCACAAACCAATTCACATTGCTCCGTCCCTGTGAGAACTCGGAGGAGAGCAGCCGGGAGGGAGGAGGGGGACGCGTTAACAGCCACTCATCCTCGAGGCCGAGCAGGGCATTCGTTACTTAGATAACAGAATGAGCCGGGCTGACCTGTCTGCGTCAGAGCAAAGGAATATTTTCACAAACGCATGATCGCAGCCCCCCTCATCTGCCCCGAATCCCCAACGGCTATCACTGCGGCCCCAGCAACGCCCCAGCCTGCGGTCACCGCATACCGCCAGGCCAGACCTGGGGCTCCCGGACATGGAAGGGGAAGCAGGTGGGGTCCCCACTTCTGCTGGCCCTGCCCTGCTCTCGGTCCAAGCCCACCACCAGCTTCCTCAAGAGTTTTTGTCTCCTCCATCCCCTCCCTGGGGTCCCTTCTGTCAGCCCTGCCTTCCAGTCCTAAGCAGGGAGATCAGCTTCCTCCTCCACCCAGTACCGCCGAACCTCTCTTCCTTCAGGCCTGTCTTCTCAGCAGGCTGGCTGCTGCTGCCCCTCCTCCAAGACCAGCACCCAGACCCTCTGCCCCTCGCCCCCAAGCCACCGGGCACCTCTTCACCCTCCTCTCTCTGGCTGCTCCTCGGTATCCATGACACCAGAGGCCACTGGTTCCCGTGCACTGCAGCAAACCAGTAGCACAGCACGCGAGAGCCCGCCTAACATTTACAGCAGCTGACAACACAGGAGGCGACGGCTCCCGGAGCTTGGAGCACCCAGGTCGCCTCTGCTCACAACTCAGGGTGTCTGGCCTGGATCACGGCCGCCCGGCCCAGTCTCCAGGGAGACCAGCTCTTTCCAGTCTACCAGAGCACGGCCGTGGAAGGTGGCTGGTGCCTGCAGGTGAGTGTGTGCGTCTCCCCCAAATCCATACATTGAAATCCCAGCCCCCATGCTGGTATGAAGACCTGGGTCCTTGGGAAGGTGACTTGGTGACAGGAGAGCCAAACCCTCATGTACAGCATCAGTGTCCTTATAAAGGAGACTCTTGGGGACTTGTTCACCCCTCCCACCACGAGGGCAAAGTAAGAGAGTGCTGCCTGTGAGCCAGCAGGTGGACCCCACTGGACACAAAGCAGCTGACACCTTGCCCTGGCCCTTCCGGCCTCCACAGCTGTGAGAAGTCAGTTCCTGTCGCATGTCAGTCCCACAGGTCCTCGTGGGTCCTTACCGTAGCCCACACACACTGAGGCATCCTCAGCCTGGGACGCTGGCAGGAGATGCCCAAAGCCCAACAGAGCCCTAGCAGGTGAGTGGGACGGGCTCAACAGAACTGAGACAGAACCTGAAGCTGCCAGTGGTGTGAGGGGATGGCGTGGTGCTGGGGAAGCAGCCCTTGCAGGACTCTGAGACCCGTGCTGGCCAGGAGAAGCAGCCACCGCTGCCCACTGAGGGGTCACATACTAATGCTAATGGAGTCTGGCTTAAACCCGCAAAAGACACTGAGTTCTGAGAATAGGAGGGTCGTACTGGGAATTACCATCAACAGTTAACAAACTAAAGCTCAGCCACTTGAAAGCTTAGAAACTTTTCCCTCAAATAGCTCAAATCAAAAATGCTTCTTCAAATGACGGCAGTAAGAATTTAGCAGATCAAATGTATAAGTGCAGCCAAGGCTGCACCAGAAGCAAATTCCCAGCCAGAAGCACCTCATAACACAGGAAGAAAATAAGCGAAGGAGGCATTCATGTCAGGAAGACAGAAGAGAGGCCAAAATGAACCAAATGCAAATAAGATAATAAAAATAACCTGAATAGTGGGATCTCTGTTATAAAAAGTTACTCGTGTCACAAGACAGGCAGTGGTCACCAAACATTATTAGTGGTGGCCATGTGAGCTTCTAGTGCTGCTATATTTATAGATATATGAACTATATAAGGTAATAAATAACTGAGATATAGATATAGATATAGATATAGATATAGATATAGATAGTATAGCACCTTCCCGTCTTTCTCTGACTCTGATCTTCTGTCTCCTCCTTCCGTTCTAAAGGATCTCTGCAGTGTCACTGGGCCTACCGGATAACCCAGGAGCGTCCAAGCAGAACAGTCAACTAATCAGGAACTTTCACTCCACCTGCACTCATTGCTTCCCCTCCCCAGAGTGGCACAAGGGCGCAGGTTTGGGGATGAGGACCTGAGCATCTCTTGGGGAGCACAGCTCTGCTCCCACCACGGCTCTCTGAACATGCACGGTAACTCGTAGCGCTGCTTGCTTTTCCCTTTCTGCTTTTCTACAACGTTGGACATTTCTGGTTGATACTGAGCAATTCTTACACATCTGAAAAACAACATTTAATTCTGAACATAGAGGGAAAAGCACCCTCGTGCAGCATGGCCCCTGGTGCCCCAGTGACAGCTTGATCTTCTGTCCTCCACCCGAGTGCTACCTGAGGAGGACAGGGTGAGCTCTCGCTTCTGCATCCCAGCCCTGAGCACACAGGGATCAGCACCCAGGCTTTAGAAAATGTTCCTCGAACTTGGGACAAATCCCTTTAAAAGGAGGCCCTGGTCCTGGAGCAATGACGTGTGCCCTCAAAAATGCTCTTCAAAGCAGAGATCCAAACAAACAGCAGTATTTAGGAACCCTCACACATACAAGTTAACTCGGAAACAGTCTGGGAAATGCAAGCCAGCAGACGGATAAAACATTATTGTTCCGGCCTGGAGAAGACTGCTGGAAGTCGGAAAGGCCCCATAGCCAGGCAGGAGCACGCTCCCCACAGGCCAAGCACGAACTACACATGTGACTGCCCAGGCTACAGCCAGCCGCTGGTGAGACCCCTGGATGGGGAGCACCTAGAGCCTCTGCCTGTCCAGCCAGACACGCGATTCTCACTGCAGTGACCCTGGGTAGAGGCCCTGGGGGCCTCACCTGCTGCTGCCCCAGCAAGAACCCCAGGAGGCAGAGGCTGAGGCTCAGCAGCCGATCTGGCCTCACCAGCCTGAGCCTCTTGGCTTCGTAGAAAATGTATGTGTTTTTCATTGACAAATAATAAGTACATACACTTTGGGGGTACAGTGTGAGGTTCCCATCTATGTGCTCATCGGAGAAAAATGTGGTCAGGCTGATTAACACATTCATCATCTCACCGACAGTATTCTTTTAGGCCAACCTCTGCGCTGTCACTTCCAAGCTCCGTGGCCTCTGTCAGGTTCTTTCTTTCATCTATAAAATGGCACCGTACAGGGCTGGGGAATATAGCTCAGTGGCACAAGCACCCCCCTGGCAAGGGCAAGGTCCTGAGTTTGATTCCTGACTTTGATACCAAAAAAAAAAAAAAAAATGGCACTGTACAGTCACACGTCACTTAATTGTGGTGTAACAGGAACAGTTCCTGTCGCAGTTCTGGTTGCTTCTGTCTCCTGGAAACGGCTGGTCACTGTGATGCACACTGCATAAACCAATCCCCAGCTGACAAGCCGCTCTGCCTCGGTACTTCCTGCTTGCTTATCTCATGTGAGCCCACCAGAAATCAGGCCTGATATTCCGGGAAAGACCCTGATCAGTGCATGTCAGTGTAAATAAATCTGCCTCAAATCCTGGGTGTTGTTTCGGTGTTTCTGCTTGCCGTTGCTTCGGGACATATCCTGGGAAATGCATCAAGTGATCTTATTGTACAAACATCATCGGGTGTACGTACACAAACCAAGACAGCTATGAGATCACTCAGTCCTATAACTTTATGGGCCACCATACACGCAGGCCGTTGTTGGCCAAAACTTCAGCATGCGAGGCATGAGTGCATGCACAGTTTTCTGTACAGATTATATTACAAACCACCTCTCAAAGTTGCAAAGGAAACCTCAAGTAACACCACAAATAAAATTCTATTTTCCTGACAGTCTCTTCCTGTACCAATACTAAACTGTGCTTATTATTAGAGCTTCAAAGCTCCAACATCTAACGTATTAGATACTTTGAAGCTGTGCTGTCCAAAACAGTACTAGCTTTGAGTCACAGGAGGTCACTAAGCACTAGAAATGTGAGTGGTTTGAATTAAGAGGCATTCTATGTGTAAAATACACATCAGATTTCAAAGATTTAGTACCAGAAACAAAACAAATCAAAGAAAGACTATAAAATATCTCCCTGATAATTGGAAAGTATTGGTAACAGGTGGACATGATAATATTTTGATGCAGGAAGCAGCACGCAACAGTATCACCCACGTTAGCTGTCAAAGGATTGAAAGGATGAGGAAGGTAAAGTGGGTGAGCTCAGGACCATCATTTCCATTCAGCAGGTTGGGAAGCAGAGACTCAAAGACTCAGGGCCACACCTGAGGACCAGGTAGCCCAGCTCTACTGGTCCAAGGCTGGGGCTCTTCCACGGCTGCCCCTGGGATGGCGGAGTCCCCACCACCTGCACCAGGTGGACGGCCCTGGGAGGAGGCAGTGCAGACCTCTTGCACTGCCCCGTGCAGCATCAGCCACCGAGGGAGTGAGACAGCCAAGCACCTCTGTCACGGGCACACCCGGTTTGACAACGCTGAGTCTGCATTTGGTGCACAGCTTGCCACCAACCCAACCTCCGGGAGAGGAACACAGCAACTCTCAGCAGGCTCCGCACCTCCTACCCTGCGGGCCCCACAGGGACGGCTCACCCAGTGCAGCTTTGCAAGGGAGGCAGTGGGGGTGCAGGTGCCCTTGCTCCCTGCAGGCTGTGCAGGGGAGGGGCAGGCTGCCCACAGTTCGGGAGAAGGCAGACGGCACGCCTGGCCCATGGGCGCCCTTCCAAGGTGCTTCTGAGGCTCCGGAGGCAAAGGCTCACTGCAGAGGAATCTGCAAAGTTTCAGGAGGGGAAGCACAGAGGGAACGGGGCCAGGGTCTGGGCTGCCGCAACATCAACCTCTCCTGCTGCTGCACATCTGAAAATGGAGGAGGGGTCAGTACAGGGCACCACAAGCTGAGATACCAAGATGCTCAGCAAAGACAGACTGAATTTTACTGTGTCCTCTGAGCCAAGAAGGAGCCCTCAGGATGAGTGGTCCACCCCCCAAGCTCCACCTTCCAGCAACTCCATACAGATGTGGCCACACATGTGCACTCAGATGGCGAGCACCTGCAGCCGGAGCTGGACACAGACCAGAGGATGCCTCCTAGCAGGGCAAAGGGGCAAGAGCCAAGCAAGCAGGAAACAGAGGGAAACACAGCAGCAGTGGGGTGGTGAAGAACAGGTGAGGGCAATACGATGGGGCCTGGGGGTCGGGAGGGGCTCCGGGAAGAGGCGACATCGGCGATAAGGCCTGAGTGCTGTGCAGCCAGCTGTTCGGAGAGCCGTACGAGCAGGTTTCAGGCAGCCACACAAGGCTGCAACTGCGAAGTCCCAGAAGTCAGGACAAACCTGTGCAGTCTGAGAAAGGAAAGGCCAGTGTGACTGGAGTGTGAAGACCGCAGTGGACGGCTGGGGAGACACGAGGTCAGAGAAGTGCGTGGGAACAGCCCCTTCTGCTGCGACGGAGTGTTCCGATTTCCTCTTCTGTCCATGGGAAGCCCCTGGAGGACCTTGACGGGGCTGATGGGACCTGACTCCCATCTTCACTGCTCTGCGCAAGTGGTGAGAATCGCAGGCGCAAGAGTGAAGCAGGAGGTCCCCCGTCCTCCCTCTGTGGCCTGCCGCAGTCGGGTGGAATCCGGCTATACCTGTATCTCTGCTGTTGCCCGGGATGGTTTGAGTGTGTCCCCCACAGGCCTACATGATGAAATTTAAGCCCCACTGTGAGTTATTAAGAGGGTGGAAACTTGATCTAAATATGATGTTCAGGGAAGAGGTCTTCATCAGGCGATTAGGATTAGACAAGGTCATCAGGACGAAGTCCCTATAACTGAATCCTACTGGTGTTACAAAAGAGGGATGGAGATCAGAAGACACATACAGGTGTGTGCACACACATGCACACACATACACACACACACACGCTCCCTGTCTCTCTCCCTGATGCCTTGTGCAGCCGCAAGACTCTGCCTCCAGATGCAGCCCCCTGACCCTGGACTGATCCATGGGTCAAAACAAACCTCTCTTTAGAATTACGCAGTCTTTCGTATTGTGTTACTAGTGACAACCAGACTACAAACTATCCACACGTAAGAGCCTCACCCGCAGGAGTGAGGAACCAGTTCCCTGTAAGATGCTATGACACGTGCTGCCTCGCACGCCCCACTGAAAGCAGCCAGACGATGTGGTGTGTCGGAGGCGCTGAGAAGTCGGTCACAAGCAGCTGAGGGAAGAAGAGCAGAGCCTGTAGCGACACTCAACCAGCGGCGAGTCCACTAACCTTTTTACCACCCAGTCTCCTCAGTCTGGGTACAAGACAGTTCAAAGCGCAGAAGCAGGCCATGAGCCAGACAGGGAGCCGTCAGGAGACTCTCGTGGCTTGTGGAGGGGGAATCCACTCCTAATGTGCAGAATGGCACGGGGGCCTGTGTTAAGCAGCTTCTTGTTACTGTAACAAATCCCTGAGACACCCGACTGACCAGGAAGGAAAGGTTTACTCCGGCTCAGCCTTGGAGGTTTCAGTGCACCCCACTTTGGCCACTGCTTCTGGCCCTGTGACGAGGCAGCGCATCATGGCGGCTGGGCAGGGCAAGGCAAAGCCACTCACCTAATGGCCAGGACGTTAAAAATAAAGAAGGGGACAGGCCAAGGGCACGCCCCCAGTGATCTAAGGCTGCCCACGAGGCCCGCCTCAGGAGGCCCCCCCGCCTGCCTGCAGCATCACTAGAGACTACACAGACCCGAACTACAGCCACACCCACTTTTTCCTTTCTCTTTTCTCCATTCTCTCACCCTACAGCCCATGGCTGCCCATGGGAACCAAGAACTCTGAAGGAGGGGTTCTGATTCCCCAAGCAGAGGAGCTACGGTCTCAGGAGGGTAGAGTAAATCCCCATTGCTCTTGCCCTTCTCTAGCTGCCCACACGTGTAACAGGCAAAAGATCAGGGTAAATAAAACCTCAACTTTCGGGCCAGAGAGCCTGGACAGGGGGCGTCTGCTCCAGGGAGCTGCAAAGTACTAAGAGACGGCAGAGACAGTGAAGCCTGGGAAACTGATCTCAGAAATGGCTCATACTCTCCACGTTCGCCCCTGAGGTGTGCACGTGTGGACCTGGCCCTACAGCGCCCTGCAGGCTCTGCAGCTGACTGACACGTAAGCCAGTGCCCAGGCCCCAGACTTGCCCTTGGGTGGATCTAACCTTCAAGTTCCAGAAGGAGAAGAGGGTGCATCATGGAACAGATATGTAAATAAATAATGGCTGAAAACTTCCCACATCTGTGAAAGACACGATCCTACAGATCAGACAGTACAGCAAACCTCAAATGAAATAAATTTTTACAAAATGCTCCCACATGTTATCATCAAATTGCTAAAAACTATGGACAAAACAATATTGAAAGTCATTGGAAAAACAGGGCATTACTTCTAGGGGGAACAATGATTCAGATAACTGTGGATTTCTGATGAAAGCCATGGAGTCCAAAGGAATTGAAAAAAGTGTTGTTATTATGCTGAAAGCAATGAAGAGTCAACCCAGAATTTCGTTTACAGCAAAAATATCCTTCAAGAATCTGGAAACATTATACATTGTATACATGTACAGAATTATTACATTACATCTCATAAATGTGTGCAATTATTATGAGTCAATAAAAAAGAATAATGAAGGAAAGAAAAATTGTAGAGATATAAGAATAGAGGAACAAAAGCTAAGAATGTATTTCCAAACCAGGCGTGGTGGTACATGCCTGTAATCCCAGCATCTGGGAGGCTGAGGCAGGAGACTTTCAAGTTCGAGACCAGCCTGGGCTACAAAATGAGCTCAAGGCCAGCCTGAACTGCATAGCAAGACCCTGTCTCAAAAAGACAAAAAGTAAAAAAAAATCCCACTCCTAGTTTGATTAGACTTGTCTTATGTCTATATAACAACTGTGGAAGACATATTTTTAAAATGTTCTTTCAATCCATGAACCTGGTATAACTCCATTTATTTAGATTTTCTTTGATTTCTCTTTATCAGAATTTTGTAGTTTTTCACATACAAACTCTGCATGGTTTTTAGGTTTATACCCAACTAGTTGTTTTTCTTTCAGTTTTGTAAATAGTTTAGAAGTTTATTTCAGTTTCTAAGAGTTCATTGCCAGAATATAAAAACATGATTGATTTCTGTGTTTTGACTTTGTGTCCTCTGACCTTACCAAACTCATTTATTAGTTCTAGAAGTTCCTTTTATAGATCTTTTTTGGGAATTATCTACATAGGACAATCATGTTGCCCATAAATAGTGACAGTCTTAAATTTCTCACTTTCTAACCCATATGCCTTCTACTTTTTTTTTTTTTTTTTTTTTGCTTATTGAACTATCTAAGGTTTTCAATACATGGCTGAATAATGGTGGAAATGTACATAATCTTAGGGTAAAAGTCATTTTTATGATGGGATTTTAGATTAGCTTTAGTTTCTAGTTGTCTCCTTTGTAGATGCTCTTTATCAGGCTGAGGAAATTCTTCTTTGTATTAAGTAGTTGAGAGTCTTGTTTTTGCTTATGAGTGAATATTGAATATTTCTACATCATTTGATGTGATCATGTGTTTATTTCTATAGTTTGTTAATATGGTGGAGCACACTGATTTTTGCACATTGTTTCATTCTGTGTTTTCAAGATAAGTTTAATTTGTATGTGGCATATTATTCTTTATTTATATGTTGCTATATTAGATTTGCCAATATTTTGTTTTTTCTATGTTCATGAGAGATACTGGTTTCTAAGTTGACTTGTCTTTAGTTATTTATATCTATGTCTAGTTTTAGTATTAGGGTCATTTTGACCTCATAAAGTGAATTGGGAAGTGCTTCCTCCTCTTTTGGCTTCTAAAAGATACTGTGTAGAGTTGGTGTCCTTTCTTTCCTAAGCAGTTAGCAGAATTTTCCAGTAAAACTATCTGGGCTTGGAGATCTTGGGAGGAAGCTTTTAAACCATGAAATCAAGTTCTTTATTGGTTGTTAGGACTTTTCTGGCTATCTGTTTCATCTTGAATTTTAGTAGTTCATCATTCCGTAGAAAATTATGCACTGCATCAGAGTTGCTGAATTTATAGAGTTGTCTGTAATGTTCCATTATATTTTTAATGCCTGTGAATGATTTTTTAAAAAATCCTTATGTTCTTTTTTTCCTATTTTTCTTCTGTCAGTTTCACTAGAGATTTACCAATCTTACTGATCTTTACAAAGAGCAAACTTTTGGACTTGTTCTTTCTCTGGTATTGTTTGTTCTCGGTTTCATTGATTTTTTTATACTCATGTTTTGTTACTTTTACTTCTTTGGGTTTGTTCTGCGTCTCTATTTCCAACTATTTGAACAGTTTTTCAGTACTCCATTTTATCTTACCTATTGTGTGAGTATATTTCTCTGGGTAGTGTTTCTCGTGGCTGCTCTACGGGCTAAAATAAACATCCCTGTCACTTGGGTCTACTTAGAGTGAGGATCTCAGCACTTCCAATTGAAAGGTGAGCCCTTACCCTCAGGTGGCGTCTTTCCTCTCTCCCTTTGGGTTGCAGTTGACTATACACTCATATCACTGGCAACGCCATCAGACAATGTTAGTATTCTTCATTGTTTTGAAGTACTCACGAGCTAACCTATCATATTTTTCCAGATATATACTATTTCTGTCACTCTTGCATTGGTCCTGATATTCAAAATGTCCTAGTACCGTCGCCTGTCTGAGGAACTTTGCTTAGCAAGCATTTTAGGGTAAGTCTGCTGGAAAAACGTTTTGTTTTTTTGTTTTTTTGTTTTTTTTGTCTTTTTGAGACAGGGTCTTGCTATGCAGTTCAGGCTGGCCTTGAGCTCACTTTGTAGCCCAGGCTGGTCTCAAGCTCACGGCAATCCTCCTGCTTCAGCCTCCTGAGTGCTGGGATTACAGGCATGTGCCCCCACGCATGGTAAGATTTTTTATACAGACAAAATGATTCTCAGATGTACACGAAACAGAACTAGCATCACAAGAACAGTTTTGAAAAGGAAGAAAGAAGTAGTGAGAATTCCATATGGTATCAGCACCTAATATACAGCTATGGTACTCGAGACAGTGTGCCCTTGGTTCAGAGGTCAAGGGAGCTGAGACGGACAGGACCCTGAGGACACGTCCGTCCATGTGTGTCCCTAGTGTGTGTCTCCAAGATAGATGTGGCTGCAGTGAGAGGGTAACGCACAGCCTCCTGGGACACATCTGAGGCTGGCCCTGGAACCCCACCACACTTGCTGTCTGGCTTTCCAAGCGTGGTCCTGAGTACAGGAGAGAGAACAAGGGCAAGGTCACAGGCGCCCCCCGTGAACCTGCCTGGGAGCTCTCTGAGTGCCCACAGGAGAGACACGGAGGCTGCAATGTCTGGAGAGCACAGCCAGGCCCCAGCCTCTGCCCAGGGAGCCCCATTGCGCTCCACACCCCTCCACACTCCTCTTCTTTCCAAGGACACAACCTCAGGCCTAGACAGTGCCAGAGGACAGAGGGCAGTGCAGGGAAGGCTGGAGGTGGCCAGGAGAGCTGGCCGGCAAGGCTCCACCCACGGCCCTGAGTCCCAGGCACAGGGAAGCTGGACTGGCCCTCCCCACGGCATGTCCAGTCACTCAGAGCACCCACACCCTTGCCTGATAGCCCCACTCTGCAGACACCACGTCCACCACCGCCACAGAGCACTCGGAAGCAGACCCACTGAGCTTTGCTTTCAGGGGCTAACACTGGAAATGGCCCAGGCACCAGGCCAGAGGGGAATGCTCGGCAGTCCCTGGGGTCTCCATGCAGTGTGCCAGGAGAGGGATTATAAAATGAGCCCAGTCGCTGCACACTAACACGGCGAGAATTCCGGGATATATTTTGAGTGAAAATGCAAATTATAGGATGATAATTACAGTTTGTGTTTCAAACAAATATAGGCAACATTCTTTGAAGGAAGGGAAGAATACACAAACAGAACTCTCTGCTTTCTCTAAGTACATTTAAGCCCATGCAAACACACAGAAAATGGCCTAGAAGGGTGTTTTCAAATGTTACCATTCCCTCAGGAGAAGAGGAGGCAGCAGAGCCTGGGTAGGGTCCCCAGGGCTTCAAGCTTTACAAGAAGAACATATTCAAATGACTTCGGTGATTAAAATAGAATGAAAGTAGATGAATTTGTTGAAATTAGATATTTTTTCAAAAGAGAAAAATCTGCTGTGAAATCTTCAAGGCTGATCCTAAGCCCAGGGGGCCCCCCTGGATGAGGCTTGAAGAGAGACAGGCAGAGGGGGTTTGGGGAGCAGCCAGCTAGGCCTGGGGGCAGGGAGCACACACAGGAACCAGGGCCTGGCCAGGCCTCAGGAAGAAGCAAGGTCGCTGGAGCGCAGGATGAGGGAGGAGCACTCAGAGGGGCTGTCCCACTTCAGCCACTGCACAACTGGGAGCCAGTACACACACACACACACTCCCACTTGTGCACACACTCACACACTTGCATAGATGCACACAAACATCCTACAGGCCACTCGCTAACTACCGTGGAGTGCTATGGCTTTTAAACTGGAAGGCGCTATAGACCTCACCCACTAGGGCTTATGTACTCTCTAACTACCTTGGGTGCTGTATCACATGCCACCCAAATCCACAGACACGTGGACATAACGATGGCTTGAAGTGTCCCCCAAAAGCCCACATGTCAGAAACAGTCCCCAGGCCCATGTGTTACAGGTGTTTGGAGGTGGAGTCTTTTGGAGGTAATCAGGGTTAAATCAGAAGGGTGGGGCCCCCATGATGGTATTCCTGAAAAGGAAGAGTGACCCGACCTAGCATGCTTGCTCTGCCTTGCTGTGAGATGCCCTACACCATGCTACGGTGCCACAGGAAAGCCCTCGCCAGCTGCCAAACAGATGCCGATATCATGCTGGTGGACTTCCCAGCCTCCAGAAGTGTGAGCCAAACAAACCTCCATGCTGGATACATTACCTGGCCTCAGATATTTTATTATAGAAACAGGAAACAGACTAAGACAGAGAAATGCCATATAATCGTAAACACCACTTAAACACACACATACAAACAGAGACACAGAATCGCACTCATACGTACATCACTGATACAAAACACACTGAAACACAGTCACACTGACATACACATACAAATATACAACTTACACACACCTCTCAACCGCACACACGAATGTACACTCACACCCATTATTCAAATGTACACTGTTATCATTTATATTTAGATGTGTTCAAAAACCTCATGTGCTCCTAGGTGGGACTTTTGGGAGGTGACTGGATCATGGGTGTGTGTTACCAGATTAGTCCACTGATAGGTTTATCGCTGGGTGTGATGTTGGGAGGGGAAGCCTGCTGGGAAGATGCGGTCGCAGATGTGGCCTAGAACAATAGTCTCCCTCCTCCTCCCTTGATCCCACCCTGCTTCCTGCTGCCCTGCCATGGACTGTCTCTCCTCTGCCATCCACCCTGCCTTGGAGCCACATATGAACTGAAACCTCTACAAACTATGACCAAAATAAATCTTTCCTCCTTTAACTTGTGGGTGTCAGGTATTTTTTCCCAGCAACAAGAAAGTAACTAAGACACTCTCACAGACACATAAGCATGCATTTGCATACCCCTCATACACACACAAACTCACAGGGCACACATTCACACTCGCTTACACACACACACACAGCACTCAACACAGACCCTCAGGGTCAGGGCAGCCTGTGAGCAGGAAGAGGCCCAAAGCCTATGTTCAAGAAGGCAGCTGCCTGGAGAAGACGAAGCCCTAATGTGCCCAGGGGAAGGCGAGGCCCTGCTTCATCCGCCAGCCTGGCTAGGACTCAAGTCTCCAGCACCCGGCCTGGTGCAGCAGAGAGCCCGGCAGAAGAGGAGGCCGCCGGAAGAAAGCAAAGCAGTAAGGCCATCAAGCACCAAGTATCCCAGAGGCGCAGAGGACCTGGCCTTGGCCCAGAATGAGGCCCAACCGGAGCCATGGCCTGAGATTGCACCAGTGCATTCCAGCGAGACCCCAAAGGAAATCAGAGATCCCCTGGCTGCTGGAGGGGATAGGACAAGGGTGTCTAACCAGACGTCCCAGCCACCACTGCGACGGCTTTAGCAGGTCAACCCCGAGCCTCAGACCCGGGGACGAGCCCAGCACGGGGCACCCCCACTGCCTCACTGACCCAGCCCATTTGTCCCTGCCCTACTGTGTACCGCCCTCCACCCACGTTCAGCCTGGAGAGCACAGGGCCTGGACCTCACACAGCGTCCACCGCCACCTGGGCTCCAGCCCCAGCCAGCTGCGGGTGGGCCCTGCTCACCAGCGAGGACCACGCTGCGGCACAGGGAGAACTCTACCAGCGCGCCTCCAGCCGCCTGGACAGAGGGCTCCTGCTTCGCGGGGCTTCCCGGGCCAGGCTGCACCATCTGCTGACAAAATGTTGAGCGTGCCAGGCTGGCAGCCGGGCAAAGCGAGCCTGCATGACCTCGTTCTCTGCTCTCCGCATGGCTGCGCAGGAGAATCTCTGAAACACGAATCGGACCTGTCACCCGCCTGCCCAGGGCCCTCTGGCAGCGTCCCATGTGACCGCCCTCGTCACCCCGACTGCTCTTCGTCTGAGTTCCAGCACGAAGGTCTTCCTTCTGTCCTTCGCACACTTCAGCTTGGTCCCCCTCGGGGCCTCTGCGCCTACTGTGGCCTCCACCTGGAAAAACTTCTCCCAGAAATCCAGGTCTCCGCACAGACGTCTCCTCCTCAGAGGTCCTTGGCAGTTAAGCGTCCCTTCCTCATCACACGCCACCCGGCCATCCTGCTCCATTTTTCACAACACCGGCCCCCGGCTGGAGACCTGTGGGTTCTTTATCGGGTAGCTGCTGCCCCGACCAGAAAGAGAGCAGCGTTTTCCTTGCTGAGTGCGCAGCCCCCTGTGGGGAACAGGACTCATGCTGGGGTGTAACCTTCAGTTAGAGGGTGGAATCTTATCTCAACTTTGATGTGTAAAGCTGGGACGTTTGGGAGGTGGTAGGATCATACAGGGTCATCAGGATGGAGCTCCCGGATCAAATCCTGGTAGCTTTATAAGAAGAGGTAGAGAAGACACGCACATACGGACGGACACACACGCACCGTCTCCCACCAGGCACTGCCCTGCGCCACCTTGGGGTGCTGCCAGCAAGGCCATCACCAGGTGCTGCCTTTGACCTTGGCTCCACCCGCTTCTTCAGGCTAACGCCCAGGTCGCTGATGGACACAGGGGCCCAGTTCACCGCCTTCTGAGCGAGAGCGGGGCACAGCAAGCTTCACACAAAGAACGCCCCAGCCACTGGGCAACTGAGTTGCCACTTAGAGGTGGGAAGAGAGGCACCGGGAGTGTCTGACACGATCGTTTCCGCAGCAGGAGGCTCCGCAGGGTTGTCGGGAGCCACCAGGGCTATCTGACAGATGACCGCCTCAGGGATCGCAGAACTGAGCAGCGCCAAGAGAGACGCTCAGAAGGCCAGCTGGTGAGGCCGGCGCGCCAGCTGGAGGAGGAGCTGCGAAGCCCTGCAGGCGGGCGCAGGGCAGGCAGGGACAGCCTCCACCACAGCTCCCACAGCAAAGGTGCAGGTGGGCCCGGGGCCGCAGGGATTCCTCAGCAGGTCCCCACAGTACACAGTTTTGTTATTTTTCTAGGTTAAAACTGTAGAGGGAATCCTTCCCCCCACCTTTTTCTAGCTGCTTTTTTCTAAAAGCTTTTTAAAAGTCCTCATCCTGTTTTTATTTACTTAAAAAAATATGCATAGTAAAAACTTTTGTTGTACAGCTCCGAGTTTCAACAGATGCACAGTGGTGTGGTTGTTACCACAGTCACAAGGCCGGACGGAGTCCCTTACACTGTATTTGCAAAATACTTTCTCCTCCAAATGGCGCCCAAGTGCATAGATCGGGGAGCTTCAGAGGGTAGGCCCTGGGGTGCTCGCTGCTCAGGGACCCTCCCCTCCGGCGGGCTCTGAGCCCCTGTGCTTGCCTCCTCAGGCCTGTGGTGCTGCCCTGGGGCTCAGGGTGCAGCTCATCTGCCCAGAGTGTAGCACCCACCGAAAGCCCTAGGGGCACCAGTCCTGGTCTCTAACTCTCCCCTCAGCCATCCTTCTAGGGGCACGGGTGAGGCTCTGGGCCCAGCAAGGGACTCAGGGGGAGTGGGGCAGGCCGTGCCCCTGGCTATCTGCCACTCCTGCATCTCCGCCATCTTCTGGTTGTGCACAAGGAGAGAGGGGCCGGCCTGGCAGAGAGCACGCATGCTGATTCGTTTGAAAACTCAGGCTCCCCTGCTCAAAGCCGCTTAGGGGCCAGCAAGCATCCCAGGGCTGTGCAGGGGGACCCCCGCCAAGTGACCCATGGAGACCGACCAGCCACTCTCCTCCCACAGCTCGTGGCCAGAGGCCTACGGCCGCAGAGTGGAGGCCCTAGAGAATGGCTGTGGAGCCCAGTCACAAGATGTCCCAAAGCTGCCTCCAGTCAGAGGTCTGTGGACACCTGTGCTCCTGCAGCAGCAGAACGCCAGGCCTGGCCCTCGATCCAGGGCACCCCGGGCTGCTGAGCCAGCCCTGCCCCAGCCGTGCGGCCTGTGGTGAAGCTCCTCCTGCTGCCTGAGCCTCGTGTTCACTGGCTGCAAAGGGAGAGAAATGTCTCAGCCTCAGCCTCCTAACACTGTCAGGAAGACCGAGAAGGCCAAGGCAGGGAAGCCCTGGGGACATGGGCAGAAAGGCCTCTGTCCACTTCCGGGGACAGTGAGAGGGCTACCAACCCAGACCTCAGCCACCTCTTGGGCGTGGGAGGCGCCCGGCCCTGCTGCGCCAGCACCAGCAGCCTCCTGCCTGCGGCAGCTCTGTCCTCTCAGTCTTCACCTTCTTCCACTCTGGGCCAGAGCCAAGAAATCCCACCCGACTCCACCCACCAGCGACTGGGCAAGGGCCAGGGCTTTGTTGTCTACCATCCCCACCAGGGGAAACAAGTTTTCAAAACCACGCCCAAGCCAGATTATATAACGGAAAGATGCATATGTTTAGCAGATGTCCGCTCTGTGGCAGTCTTCCCCCAGCTGACGAGGAAAGCCATCCCGAGCCCTCCCTCTCCACCCAGGGCCTGGCCGCGGAGCCAGCAGGAGGAGCCGGCCTTGCTGGACACTCCCCTGGAGGTGCCCAGAGCTCCCTGGTTCGAGGCAGGCGCCTCCCGCCTGCTCTCTGGAACCCACGGGCGAGGCGCCCTGCGGCTGAGGCCCGGCAGCTAGCCAAAGGCAGACAGCTGTGAGCCACAGACCAAGAATCCCAGCAGCGGAGCCCTATGGGCCAAGGCCTACTCACAGCAGCGTGACAGTGGGCACAAAGACTGTGCTTGAGCAAACAGCGGGCTCCTCACCCTTCCCGTAAGCCACGCGTGCGCATAAAGCCCAGGCTCAGGGCCGGGGATATAGCTCAGTGGTGTAAGCGCCTGCCTAGCAAGCACAAGGTCCTGAGCTCTATTCCCAGTACCAGCACAGAGGGGAACAGGCTCAGCAGAGAACTCTGCTAAATGCACTCAGCAAGCGCCTCACCCTCAGTTTTCGATTGGATCCCTCATCATCCATCACCCCAGGGACGTCTGATCACCTGGCTTGTCTTCAGCAAGAATTCTGTTAGCGAGGCTCCCCATAACCTGGGCTTTCCTCGCAGTCTCCTCCCGTCTGCTTTCCCAGCCTGCTCCACGGCTCTGAACCCTGCCTGTCTGTCTGTGCTCAGAACGCAGCTCCACTGCACAAGCCCCGTGGCTGCGGTTACGGTACCTATCGCAGTGATCCCCAGTACAATCTGCTTTAATAGACTGTGCTTTCACAGAGGTCGCTGAATCACTTTTCTTTAAGAACGCGCTGATGTGCAGGGTCAGGCAGAGCGGACAGATGTGGGGAGGAGACAGGGGCCTGGGCCCCCCAGCCCTCGCTAAAAGAGCAAAGGTGTGACTTTGAGAGATAAAGTCCCGTCTAGCTAAGAAATGGTCCCCCAAGTACGTCCTGGGCCTCATCCCTGAGTTTTGAATATTACCTGATACCATAAACAGAGACTTCACAGATGTGACTAAGTTGAAGGTCTTGAGTCGGGGCTACTAGCCTGGATTTTCAGGATGGGTGACAGACTTGTTGCGTCCTCCCACAAAAAAGGCCATGCTGGAGCCTGTGTTCCCGATGTAACGGTGTAGGAGTGAGCCTCTGGGAGGAGACGAGCGTGTGGGTGAAGCTCTCAGGAATGGGCAGTGCCCTTATCAAAGAGGTCCCGGGGTGCCCTTGCTCCTTGCCAAGAGAAGGGGCGGCCCACTGCAGGGGAAGAGGACCCTCACAAGAACTGGACCCCGCCAGTACCCTGGACTTGGAAGCACGAGAAGTAAATTTCTGATGCCGAGATATATTTCCATCACCACCTGCATGGACTGAGACAGGCCCTAGCGGCAACCTCAGGTCTTCACAAAGGAAAGGCAGAGGGACAGTGGACGACACACAGAAGGCGTGATGGAGGCAGGGCAGGCTGGGCACATTCCCCTGAGGCTGGGACGGTGCAGCCACAAGCCAGGGATGCTGGCAGCCACCAGCAGCCGGAAGCGGCCAGGAACAGCTCTCCTGGAGCCTCCACAGGGAACTCAGCGCTGCCGGCTCCTTGATTTGGGCTGCTTACAACCGATTTCAGCCCGAGTTAGGAGAGAATACATTTCAGTGATTTCAAGCCAGTAAGTTTGTTACAGCACCCACCAGGAACTGATCCAACCAGGAGCCGGGACAGGGGCTCAAGGCGGTGACCACCTTTCTAGAAGAGTGGGACAGACGAGGGGAGATGGAGTCGAGAGTGACCTAGCTCCTCATTTTCCATGCAAGGAGTTAAGAGATATGCTGAAACCTGACACATCAAGAAACAGCAATGAGGAACAGTTTCCACAGAAAACAGCACAGGCTGCTGAGGACATGGGGTGAGGGGCCCTTGTACGCTCCGCGTGAGACTGTAAATGAACAGCCACTGGAACTCAGCACACACGGGCCTCAGAAAGTTAAAAGTGGAGCTACCATGTGCTACAGCTGTCCCTGGTATATACCCAAAGCAATTAAAGTGGGCATACTACGGGACAGCTGCACTCCCATGTGTATCACAGCACAAACCGTAACAGCCAGGCTGTGAAGTCAGCTTAGGTACCCATCGACAGAGGAGTGGATGAAGAAAATGAGGCATATATTCTCAGTGGAGTACTACTCAGCTGAAACAAGAACAAAACCATGCCATACACAAGAAAATAGGGGGGACTGGAGGTCGCCCTGTGAGGAAAAATAAGCCAGTCTCGGACAGGTATCACGGCTCTCTGCCGTGTGGGATACAGGAACAAGGAAAGCAGAGAGACGACGGAAGTAGAGGGGGACCAGCAGGCAAGGTGGGGGGGGACACAATCACGCATGTTATACACGCATGTGAAAATGTCGTCACGAAGCTCACTACTTTGTACAATCACTGTAATTTCTTTAAAGGGAAGAACATTTTTTTACTTCCCATGGTTCCATGTATGACTTCTTGACTTCGCAGCAGTGGGAAGGTGCTGTGCGTGCAGTGGAAACCATGCTCTGAATTTCGAATTTCGATTGCTCCAGGGTAGCGGTCTACAGTAAGAGGCCGGGCAGCCCAGGGTCGTGCAGCTCCAGCCACACAGTCACGAGGGACGTGGCCAGCCCGGCCGGCTCCCCACAGAGCGGATGAACAACATGAAGCATTTGTAAGCGGGCTTTGCATTAGATGCCTCCCCTGTCCCGGAGGCTGATGCAACTGTTCTAAGCACGCTAGGCCGGGGGTGTTCGCAGCTCGGGCACATTAAATGCACTTGTGACTCACAATATTTGCAACTTATGATGGTTTTACAGGGATGGAACCCTGGCCTTCTATGAAGAGCAAACTGTAGTACTTAAAGACTTGACAGTAACTAGCAGAACTGACCAGCCTAAAACTTTCCCTGGGCTCCCGCTAGGGACCGCCTGTCTTTACACACTCACGCTCGTGCACACTTGCACACAGTACCAGAGGGGCCTCGTTAGAACCAGGGTGTTGGCACCAGGATTAGGGACCACACAGGCTCCCTGCCCCCACACACCTTGGAGAACCCGCACCCCGGCTCCTGCATCCTCACGGAGGCTTCAGGTGGGGTGCAGGGCTGCACGAGGGCAGGAGCGGCCCCTCCCGGGACCCTGATCCCTTCCTGGCCCTGCCCGCCAGGTCCGCCCTCAGCCTGGTGTAGCTCTGCGCGGGGGAAGCACCTCGCGCCAGCCATCTGGGGCTTGGCTGGGCCGCGGCCTCCTGGCTGCCACGTCTCACTTGGGGCTGGGCGGCCGCCAGCCCTGAGCTAAGTGAACGCGGGAGGGGCAGCGCGGAGCCCAGGACAGCTCCTCCCCCAGCCCCGGCACTTCACAGCGGGGCCAGGTCGCGTGCTGTGTCTCCTTCACTTTCTGAAACTAGAGTAGGAAATCCACGGACTCCACTCAGAAGCCAACCTCCAGGCTCTGTCTATGCTCTGCAGCTCACAGCCCCACCGCCCCGCCATGCCCCCTCCTATGGACATCCTCGTGCACTGCGCCCTGCCTGGCAGAGCGGAGGAACACAGCCACTCTGCAGGGAGACGGGTGCAAGTGGAGATCATCCTGTTCTAAGCCCATGAGTGTGCCGGGGGCCCAGGCCGGAATTCCAACTCCCAACTCCAGAGACGGGGCTGCCCCGGCTGCCTAATTTCCTATGACCTGTCTGCACTCAGGCCGGTCGCTGGTCTCTGCCCACAGTGCCCCAGCCTCCCCGACACTGATGGGGTCCCCAGGGCCAGGTCCTCCTGTCCTAACCTCCGCACACCCACGCTGAGCCACAGCCACAGGGACTCGGGTGTCCCTCCAGTGCAGCCCTGGCAGCCTCGGGCAAAGCCATCTGCACAGGCTTCTGCCGTCCTACAGACCACTCCTCCAGGCCCACCCCAAAATCTTCAGGCCACCCCCGCCCTGCCCCGCTGGGCCCCTGGGCCCCCTCTTCCCCACTCTTGCCTGGTAATTGCTCTCTTCTCCTCCTCGGGGACAGCCCAGCCCAAACTCTCCCCTGCCCAGCCCGGAGAGCTCTTCCCAAGACACGGTCCCAAGGCAGCCAGGGACGCAGCACTGCACAGAGGACAGAGCACTGCGGGCGGGAGTGTCAGGCTCCTGGGCAGAGCGCAGCCCTGCCGGATCAGTGTACACCTGAAGGAGCTCTGGGGACTTTCGTTCCACCTCCCTCTGCCTTGAAGGGCTGGGGGGCTGCACACAGCCACTCCATCCCTGGGGGGCAAAAGCTCACCACTGAACAGCAGAGGAACACCCACACGCGCAAAGACCACACCCAGGCAGCCTAGTAGGGAGAAGGGAGAACTGAAAAAAGCTCGGTGTGAATTCTTAAAGAGAACAGGAACAGCACTGCAAACAGCAGCAGGGAGCAGCAGCCTCCAGGGCAGTCAGGACCAATGTACCTGGAAGGACTCTGCAGCAGACCTGAGCAGCAGAGCAGACGAGCCCAGGCCAAGCCAGAAGCTGAGCAGCGTGGAGGAGTCTACACGCTGAGGAGGCTGAAAGAAGCGCAGGCAGAGAGAAGAGCGGGTGAGGTGGGCGAATCCCAGAAGGGATGGGGAGGAGGAGGACGCATGTAATAAAACCGTAAAACAAGGTCAAGAATCTCCCAAGACTAAAGATTCGGCTTCGTGGAATCACAGAGAACTTACCAATGCACAGCTAAGAGACTCACTATAATGAAACCAGGAACATCAAAGACAAACAGGAAGTTCTGAACACTCCCAGAGAGCAAGGGCAGATCCCCTCACAGAGAAAAGTGTCAGAGGAACATCAAAGTCCAGGATGGGGAAAGGCGCATCCTTCGTGGGGCACGATGTCTCGTGCAGACAAGAGACCAGAACACCAGGAAGTCAGAGCTGCAAAGAATTGTTGTTGTTTTTTTTTTTGGTACTGGGAACTGAACTCAGGACCTCGCACTTGCCAGGCCCCTGTGTCACTGAGCTATATCCCCGGCAGCTCGCAAAGAATTAAAGAAAAGGATCTCTCTTGGGGGGAAGAGGCTCTTCTGCTCCTTGAACACAGAACAGCAGCCAGCGTTGGAGGGTAGCTGTGTCCTCCCACCGGGAGAGACAGCAGTGGCCCAGGCCACGCTGACCCCATGGGGCAGCACCTGGGGAGGATGCTTGGGGGGGTGCCCCAGCCACAGAGCCAAGGAACGGCTCACCCAAAGCGCCCGCCCTGACAAGACACCCCGTCACTCCCAGGGGCAGCCTTCCAGACCCGCTTGATGAGCTCCCAGGACGCAGAGGCTGGCCTATCTGTCCACAGCGTGTTCCCCAAGGCCTGAGCAGAGGAAGCAGAGGGGATGCTGCCCAATAAGGAGCAGAGAGAGAAAGAAGAGGGAGAAAATGGAGACGGGGAGGAAGGACAGAGAAAAGGGACAAAAAAAAGAATAAGCTCAGTGGTAGAGATTGCCTAGCATGCACGAGGCCTCCAGGTTCCTTCTTCACAGAGAGACAGACACAGAGACAGAGACAGACAGATACAGACAGACACAGACAGAGAGACAGAGACAGACAGACAGACACAGACAGACACAGACACAGACAGACACAGACAGAGAGACAGAGACAGACAGACAGACACAGACAGACACAGACACAGACAGAAAGGATTACGCTAATTCTCAGCAGCTGACACAGGATGAAGCGGAAATACAAGGCGAGGCGCAGCGTGCACAGCTGGGTGCTGCTGGCCCCACTGCCCCGGCCCTCCTGCCAGCTTTGCACAGATGCCACCCGTGCAGCAGCCCCAGAGCCACCTGCAGCCCTATGCCCAGCACTTTGTGTCCGTCGTGTTTGGAGTCTGGCAGAGCTGCTTGTCCCCAGTGCCTGGCTCAGCCAGCACGGGACACAGTGTCCTAACACAGCAGCACACTGCATGCCCAAGCCCGCCCAGGGGCGCCTCCTGCCCACTGCTTGCCACCAACACAGCAGGGAAGGAGCACAGAGGACCCGGGAGCCCCCGGGTCCATTTCTCCTCTGCCCGTACACAGAGGATTTCAAATGTTTCCTCTTGCACAACAGCGGCGCAGGCAGTCACGAATGGGGGCCGGCTGTCAGAGCCGGTGCGGTGGAGACAGGCAGGGGCACCAGTGCTGCGCCGGTGGCTGCCCCCTCTGGGTGAGCAGGAGCATGGCAGTGTCGGTGTGACTCATACTCCCCTGGCTGCAGTGGGACAGGCGCGTGTGCTTAGGGAAGCGTCTGTTTCAACACACCCCAGCCGAGCACCTGCCACGTGGCCAGCACGCATGGCTCCACGCCAAGACAGGGGAGTGGGGCGGCGTGGGGGGCCGGGTCATGGTGAGCAGGGAGGCAGGAGGCCACACAGGCTGGGCCAGGGAAGGTTTCTGGCTCCAGAAACCCAGACTGAGGCTCTCAGGAGCTAGGTGACACCTGAACAGGAAACGGCAAGTCCAACGTCCGGCTGTCTCCAGAATCCCCATTGGCACACCCTTCCCGAAAGTTGGGGGGCACAACCTGGTCCAATCTCTGCCCTGGCCACCAGCAAAAGAGCATCCCCCGGCCCAGACGGGATAGGGCAGCCTGGTCTCCCGGCCTTCCAGCCCAGCACCGGCCCAGGGCCACCCTGACCGAGACTCCGGGCGAAGACATCTCCGACAGAAGGGGTCATTCATCTCAGGGCTTAACTAGGCCCTTCCAATTAGTGAGGAATAAAGAGGCAGCATCCACTCCGCAGCAGTGTAATGTAAGATTATTAATTAAATGCACTGCCGCTGAGCCGCAGCGCACAGGAGGCCAGGCCCTCATTAAAACGGCATGAGACCCAAGCTGGAGAGGAGCAGAGCGGGGAGCCGAGCTGAGACTCAGAGAGGACACAGGCGGGGCGGGCGGGGCAGGAGGCGGGGGCGGTATCACATGTACGCCACACGCAAACACACACTGCACATACAGGCATGCAGCACCACACACATGCACCTACGCGTGTGCACGCATACAGAACACAGTGCCCTCACACGCGCACCCCATGCATCACACACACCTGCACACACAGCTCACACGTGTCTCTCACACATACAGCTGTGTTGCACACCTGTACTCACCACACACGCCTTTGCACACATAACTCACACCCACACGGGCGTCATCTGCAAACACACACGTGCACACGGGCACACCCAGCCTATCGGGTGCACAGAGCGCCTCGTGTTTGTTCACAGTTCTCACACCGTCTGCAGGTGTTCATCTGGTCGTTCCTGTACTGTCTGTACCCCAGCCTCCAAGGAGCCCAGCCCATGACCGCTTTCTCACCAAGAAGCCACACAAAGCAGCTGAAGACGGCCTGGAGCCCCAGGGTACAGCGGCATCAGCCTGGACCAGCACGTGCGCCCAGCCTGCCCCAGCTGCGGCCGGCCCAGCTCCCCGGCTCTTCCTCTGACTCCTGTGACAGCAGACAGCCCCGCCTGCTCTCAGTGCTGGCCTTCCTGCGTCCAGGCCGCTCTGCTGCCCAGCCTGACTGTGCCGGGGCATTCCTGGGGCAGCTGGTGATCGGGGAACCTCCCCTAGCTGGATGCCCTGCTTCCAGCCAGCTCCCAGGAGAGCCGTGAACACCCATCGGCAGCCTGGCTGTTGTCCATTCCGTGATCGCACGCGCGAGGAAAGGCGCCACTGAGGAAGTCCCCTCCGGCTCTGATCCTGCTGCTGCACCTCCCTCCCTCCCCAGGCAGCCCCTTCCTCCGGCCTCCCTGGGCTTCTCAGCCCTCCCAGCCCTCCCCTGGGAGCCCTGAGCCAGCTGGACCCCTGGCTCCTTCCCATAACCCAGCCCATGTTCTCAGGAAACACCTCTCCCCTCTCTGCCACAAAGAAGAGGAGGACCCGGGCGGGCCACGCCCCATGTCATCACCCGGCGCAGTGAACACACTTGGGGATGAGGTCTGTGCACACGCTCGTTGCTGTGGTTTGAAGAGGGCCTGTCCCCACCAAAACTCACGCTGGGTCCGCTCCCGTGCAGCGCTTCTGCAAACTGGGGGCTGGTGGGCAGCGCCTGGGTCATGGGCGAGAGCCCTCGCTACTGGATTAGGCAGTGGTGGCACACAGGCCACAGCAGGCTGTTTGCTATCACCGAAAGCTCTAAGAGGTTCGCCATCACTGGTGTCGGGCCTTCCTCCTGGGAGCCAGTGCTCATCTCGGGGATGGGGCAGAGAGCGGTGTGACAAAGTGCCACTGCTCCACATCCCTCCTGCCCGCTGGCCTTTCCACTCCCCCCGATCAAGCACAGAAGGCCTCACCAGATGGACTTCCGACCTCCCAAACAATGTGCCAAAATAAACCTCTTTTCTTTATACGTGATCCAGTCCCCGGTGTTCCGGTATGGAAACAGAAAGCAGACAAAGACATTCATCGATCAGATTGAATCCTGGAACTTTTGCTGCACTGTCGGAAAAGAAAAGCGGCTTCCTGAGCTGTTGAACTGTGAGGACGTCGGGCAGCAGCTGCCTGCAGCCACTGTTCTTTCCCTTAAAAGCTCGCCCGAGAACGATGTCAGCCACAGGGGAGAGGGGTCAAAGTGGGAGGCAATGAAAGAAAACAGAGACTGAAATGTTATTTGAGCACCTGGATCGAGACGTGCCTGCAGCTAGAGACCCTGCATTCCCCACACACAGGTTAATTAACCAGTCGATTCTTCCTTGCTGACGCCAGTTTCTCCTGGGTTTCAAACACCTGACGAATGCCTCCCGAGACACCCTTTCTCTCCCAGAGCTCCAGGACACTCTCCAGGACCCCTGTTCTCAGTCTGTGAACATACTTGAGCCACCTAAAATCCCTTCTTCCAAGTGGCAGAGCTCCGACACACACACACACACACACACACACACACACACACACACACACGGATGAGTGCATGCACAAATACCTCGCGAAGTTCCGTGTACTCAGAGCCTCTTCGGAGAGCAAATCCGCTTTAATCCCACACTTCCCTCCAACAGCATCTGCACTCATGGTGCATCCACTCCGCCATGCTCTGCCCTTTGTCAGCCAAGCTGCCAACAGCGCCCCCACACCGGCCGTGGGACCCAGTGCACCTGCCCACTGGCCGCGCCCCTCCCTCGTGACTCTTGTCCTCTCCCAGGACTCTGCACCTCCTCCCTCCAGCGTCCACACGGTGGGGGACACTGGGTGCTGTCCTGCATCTTCCACTCCTCTTTTCCTCTGGTCCCCCGTGACAGCACCCACAGGCTCCACCCAGAGCACCCGTACATGTGACACTGCAGACGAAAGCGGGTCACCCAGAGAATGCACAGCGTGGCCTCCGTCTGCAGTATCCTGGCACTGATGTGCACCGCTGTGGAGGACACGTAATAAAACACCGGCTAGTGATGGCTCGCTAGGCTTCCAATTTCCTTCCTTTAGTTTATCCATGGATTCTGTTTCCTGTGAAGGCAGATGAGATATTTTTTGATTTAAGGATAAGACAAAAAGTTGTGAGCCTTTGTGATCCATCAGGGAGCAGGAGGATCTCTGGGGGTCCGGCAGGGCCAGGGAAGGGACCTGGGGTACACCAGCCCCTCACTCCTTCCTGTTCACTGGAAATCTCATGCCTAAGACGCCAGAGGCTCACAGAGGTGACAGGACCTGCGCAAGGCCAGGCCGGAACGAGTGACCAGCTCTCTCCACCACCCTCGGCGCTCCTGCAGGCCCCAACAGAGAGCCACCGGCCACAGAAGACAGCAGGACACACAAGGCGGCCCAGAGCCGTTCTCGATGTCTCAGCAAGGCAGCCACCAGCCACAGTCAGGGAAGCCTCTGGCCCCTCTGAAACCCAAGAAGCGGGACAGAAGGTCCACACAGGGCACCAGACAAGGGACTTGGCAGCTTGAGGGACAGGTGGGGCAGCAGCCCAAGTAAGGCAGAGGCAGCCAGAAAGCAAAGAGGTCACGCCGGGCTGGGACTCCTACCAGCGACCTGGAGCTGCCAGGGGACAGCTGCTGTCCTGCAGGAGCTGAGGCCCGACGGCTCCTGGACACGGCCGCGCTCCCTGACCTCCCACTCAGAGGCTGCAGCATGCCCAGCACGGGGCCCGGCACTGGCCCTGCCCGCAGATGGGGATGGGCAGGAAGCAGGACTCGAGCCACCCGGCCAAGCCCACTGGGAGTGAAGACCCTCAGACTCCCCCAGCTGAGGCGTCCTCACCAGCACCGCGGTTGCAGAGTGGCACAGGAAGTGACTGAGGCCCGCTGCCCAGCAGAGGCGAGCGCCGTAGAGACGAGGGCACTGCGGCTACGCCTTGACCTAGCCTGCCACAGCCACTTCCAGGTCTCCAGAGACCAGAAGCCGCCGCCACGCTCAGGGAGCTCCTGCTAGGGCTGGAAACTGGAGAAGTGAACCCTCCAACTGCGCCCTCGCTGACGGCTGAGCGCCAGCGTTTCCTTCAGCTCCGGGGAGGGTGGCACCTGTGCCCCGCACAGCGGCATCAGACATCTGCACTCGGCCACCTGCTGCAGATGCGACCGAACAGTGCTTACAGTCAGCACAGCCCCAGTCACAGTCACGCGTCCCTGAACAGTGAGATGAGCCTGAGAAAGCGCAATTAAGCAGCTTCGCTCTGGTATGAACAGCGTGGCACGCGCTCACACAAGCCTCCGTCATCTCAGCCAATCACCGCACGCGGCCACTTGATGTCATTAAGGGAAACAAAGAATACGAGATCAGCGAAGCACTGCCGACAACACACAGCACAGTGTTTACAGTAAGCTTTTTTTAGGTAGCAGGAATACACTCTAAAATAATGATACAAAGGACAGCAGATTGAAATCCAGTAACACACCACTTCTCATTATTCCGGGTATTATGTTCTGGACACAGCTGCACCTGCTACGCTCCTACGTGCCTGGCAATGCCGCGGGTTTCTTTACAGCAGCATCGTGACAAGCGTGTGAGCAACGTGCTGTGCTATGACATTGTGACCACGAAGTCACTAGCCAGGAGGAATTTTTCATGGGACCGCCATCCCACGTGTGCTCTACCACTAACTGAGACAGTATTAAGAGATACATAACTGTAGACAGGGTGTGAAACACACTCCTAGCTCTTGTCGTTTAATGCATATGAGCTAAAAAGCACAGGAAAAACTTGTGCACGACTGTCCATAACAACAGTTTTCACAGTGGACAAGAGGTGGAGACAACCCCATACATCAATTGATGAATGTATTAAAAACTGTGGTATACCCATACAATAGACAGAGAAGTTCTGTCTGCAAAAATGAAGTTCTGATACATGCTACATCGATAAACCTCCAAAGCATTAAGCAAAAGAAGCCAGACACAAAGGGCAAATATTATATGATTCCACTGACAGGAAATGTACAGAATAGGCAGATCTAGAGAGACAGTAAACTGGTCATCACCTTAGGGCTGGGCTCTATGGGATAACTGGGGTGATAACAAAGGAGCCTGAGTTTTCTTCCCGACTGGCATATTCTCAAGTTAATTACAGTAATGGTTGCATAACTGTCAATATACCAAAGTCACTGAGTTTCACATTCTGTATGGGTGAAATAGATGGTATGTGAATAGTATCTCAATAAAGTTATTATCAAGAAAAGAAACAAGATATGATGATTTTGAAAATTAAAAGTACATGTATGGATATATTATAAGTTTTTTCCACTGCTGACAGTCTTATTTCCTTTGATTTGACGAGTTTTTTCCACTGCTGACAGACTTGATTTCCTTTGTATTTTGTGTTGTTCATTAAAAACACCATTTGTTGAACGTGACAAGGGGTTCGTGGGCCTCGTCCTCTGTCCAGAGGGCTCAGAACACAGGGTCGGGTCCCTGAAGGGCACAGCAACACTGGCAGGCTTCTTGGAAGAGGGACAGTGAGACGAGTTGGCCAAGAAGCTGAGGTGCCCAGCACTGTGGCCCAAAGCCCAGAGGCCTTTAGGGACACCCCGCTCTGACTGCTCTGCTAATGCAAACCCACAGAAGCCAGCAGCACCCTTCCCTGGCTCTGCACACCCTCCTCAGATCACTTTTAGGTTCACCTGTGGCCAAGCCGAATAGTTACCCCCCACACCTGCACAACAGCTGTCTCTCCCACTTAGGGAGAGCTTATGTTTGATGGGAGCGCATGCCTTGTAGAGCTCTTGCCCCTGGCACACAGAATGGAAGAGAGGGAGGATAATGCACTTAAGATAAGCAGGAAATGGTGACTGGTCAGGGCACCTAGCATGCTCAGGAGAACCACTGGAGTTACTTTTGATAGAGCATGGTGGGGATGCACTATGCTTATCACAGGGCAGCTAGGACTGAGCAGAAAACAAGAGGAACCAGGGAGAAGATAAGACAGAGGTCCTGGAGCCAGAGAAGGCAGTGGGGCCTCACAGCTCCACCCGACAGTAGCAGCTCCGCTTTCCTCTGAGGTCCCAGCCTTCCCTCATTGGCTCCAAGAGGTTCAGACAACAAACCTCACCCCCAGTCATATGACCAGGCCTGGCCAATCAAGGCCTTTCTCCCTACCTCAGCTACAGTGATTTGTTCAAAACCTCCCACATGACCCAGCCTGAAGCCAATGAGAACCAGGCTCAGGACTCCCACTGAAGCCCTTAGGGAAAGACAAGGCTCTCAGCTGGGATGGGGGAGCTGGCACAGGTAAGCCAGGTGTCACCAGCTGTGCTGCTTAGGCAGGGCCACACAAAGGGAAGCAGAGCTAAAGCAGGACAGGATCCCTGAGCAGCTCCCCAGGAGGCAGCGCATCTCTTCTTTACCCTGGGCCAGTATGCACTGGGTCTTCCATCGCTTGCAGTCCCAGGGATCTGGACTTGGGGAGGGCTTGTGGGAAGGCCCGGGCTGCACGTGTCAGCTGCACAGATGTCGGGGAAAGGACAGGAGCAAGGTACCAGTATCCTCTTACCACACCCTCTTCCAGACTGGGAGAAGAAACCAGGCCAGGCTCTCACCAGTGCCACAGCAGGAAGGGTCGTGTGCTTCCTGGCCTCGCTGGCAGCTCCACACAGCTCTGCACCCGCCCAGGCTGCTCCTCCATCCTGCATGTGCCCGACAGCATGCTGGCCTCCCTGCTCCGAGCCTGACGCCAACTATACTGCCCCTCTTCAGCCTGGAAATCTTTTCCATGTCCTTCTAATTGTGTTCAGGTGGGGATCCGACGGGTGTGTGTGTGCGTGCGTGTGCATGCGTGTGTGTGTGCATGCGTGTGTGCGTGCGTGTGTGTGTGTGTGTGTGTGTGTGTGTCCAGCCCCAGCCCCAGCAGCTGCCCCAGAAATGTTTCCTTGGCAGGAAGGGATGCAGGACCCTTGGCCTCAGCAGTGTCCTGAGGGGCTCAGGATGATGTCAGTGGCTCCCGTCTCTTCCAGTAAACATCTGTTCTCCTTCCTCTGACCCAGGAATTCCACTGCAGAAGAGTCACGGCCTCGACTGGCAACCTGGCCCAGGCTAATCACGATGTGGGGGCGGGAGGGCACCCTCCCCGGGCCTGCAGCCCTCCCCAGTCCTGCCTCCCGTGCCCCACGCTCAGCTAGCCCAGCCGCAGAGCTCTCTGAAGTGACCAAGAGCCACACTGCAGTCTGTGCACTTCCAGCTGCTCTCAGACTTTGGTTCCTCTGAGCAGCAACATGAGGAAAATATTACCTCCGACTACAAAGGCTGTTCGCCACCAAGGGCCAACTGCAGACCTTACTTCACTCCGTCCTCATCTTAACCCCGCAGAGCTGTTACCGCCATCAACTTCAACTTCTCACAGATGAGAAATGGGAGGCTCAGCCAGTGAGGGCGGGAGCCAGAATCAAGCAGCTCTGTGGAGAGGGACTGCGGCTGAGCAGAACAAGGAGCCCTGCACAGAGCCAGTGGCCCATAAACGAAACCGTGGAGAAGAGGGAGCAGGCGAGGGAGATATGATCAACCCAAAGCCATACAGCATTCACCTCACGAAAGCGAAAGACCCAGGTGCGTCCTAGGCACCGTGCAGGAACTGTGCACAAAGGAAGCAGGGCTGGGTGATACAGAGACTGTGTACAGAGGATTCCCCCAGAGGATTCTCCTCACGCTCGCTTCCAGCCCTCAGGAACACAGGCCTCACAGATCTCCCGAGATCTCCAGAGAAGCTGGAAACCTGAGGCTTTGTGAGGACTTTGTCAAACACTGAGATGGCCAAACAAAACTCATCTGCGGGTGGACGTGGCACACGGCCCACCAGTATGCAAACTCCACCCTGCACAGCGGGAGCACTGAAGTTCAGAAGATGTTCCATCAGGAAGGGGAAGGCAGGGACTGCAGCAGGGCTCCCGTGTCAGTTTCATGCTGAGTTTCCAGGCTGTACCCCTACAGCTCCTTGTCGGCCTCCTGAAGTGTCTCACAGAACCACGTCCCCAGCAGAAATCCACACCAGCCTTCATGAAACACACCCTGCTTGCTATCCCTGCAGACATTCTTGCACAGGGCCCGCTGCACCGCTCCCTGGCTGCCAGGGCACCCAACAGACCACCAGGGATGACAGAGGCTCTCATCCCCAAACAGCCGCCAACCTCTCAGCCCTCTCCCATGTTTGAAGCTTTACTTGATACAAGAGACCAGCAAAAGAAAAGCTGTGCCCCCTGGCTAAGTGAGCGCAGGAGATCCGTGTAGGCCGAGGTCAACCCACTCTGGGTCCAGTGGCGACAGCAGCAGCATTCATAGAGCCGGGACCTTGGGATGGTGGGCAGGCGCTCTGAGGCCACGGGCTAGAGCTCCCACACAAACTACTCAAATTCCGCTCTGCATTCCAACCAGTGTAGTAAGACATAAAATGACTATTTTAAAAAGACAGAAACATTGTGAGTTATACAAGATGATTGCATACTTAGAAAAACGCTCCCCCACACACAAAAAAAATGGGAAAAAATAAGGAAGTTCACTAAAACATATGTGAAATATTAATACAGTCACTTGTGTATCTAAGCATGCAAACGCTGGAAACATCCAAGCAAGAGACATATTTTAAAGGATTCTTCTGCGATTATCTGCATTTCGTGCTCATGTCACTACAGTCACGGAAGCCTGGTTTGCTGGAACACAAGGGGAAGACACAAGTAGAGCAAATGATCAGAGAAGGGTCCTGGGGACCCCCTCACCCCAAGGACGGGGGCCCCAGCCCGGGCTTGGCTGACAGCAGCTGTCAAGTGCTCATCTGCAGTCTGCAAATGCTTGGACCTAATTTGGAGAAATGAGTCATTTTTAACTCTGCTCCCTGGGAATGAGGATGTCTAAACTGAGAATTTCATTCACATGGAACAAGTAAATGGTCACATGCATATTATAAATTAGAAGTGTTTCTCTATAGCTGTAATAATCAGCTATAAGATATAATGAAAAAGACCCAATTCACGGCATCAATAAAATTCTAAAAATCTTAATAATAAAGCTACTGGGACATATTTTAGGAGATTTAAATCAAAGTTCTTATTTCCCTTTGAAAACTTAAACATCAAGAAGACATCATTCACTGGTTTGGCAGACATTTGCTGAGGCCTCTACATGCTGGGCACTATTTTAGGCAGGCAGTACCAACCAAAACCAAGGGCCTCTGATGATACTGTTCAAGACAAACAAAATCCATTTGGAAAATGGACAAAAATAACCAAATCATTTTTTAGGGTCATGATGATATTTCCTCTACCTAATATTTGAACACATTCCCAAGTGACAGTAATTAAAGAGCCTGGTGCTAACTCAAAGAAAAAGAAAAAAACAAGATCACCTCCACGAACTTCATGGAAGACGGAAGCTGCACCCCAGAGTTGTGAGAAATGGCAAATGGATGCCACAGCAAGGACAACAGAGTAGCAATGTAGGGAAAAAATACCAGCACTTCACACAGCACCAGAGGGGCACTTCATTTCAGTGAAAGGAGTTAAATACTTAAAACTCAAATGGGAGGGTCGGGGAACAACTGTTTATTTCCTACAGCCCGAGTCAACAGACAAATCAGCAGGAAAGGCCTAGCAGTGCCGACCAGAAGAAATAGAGGCCAGCAGGGGACGCTGCAAACACAACCTACCCAGGACAACAGAGGGTGAAGCGCCGCCCGGGACAGACCAGTCAATGGGCTTCCGAGGGGGAGTCGCAAGGCAGAGACCGCCAGTCTCCAAAGAAGCAGTTTCAATAACAGAGCCCCTGGAGCCCACATAACTGACCAGAAGCTGGACCGGGGGCCAGGGCTCTGAGCCCAGCCCAGCCCCGTAGTCTCCTGCAGTTTGGGGAAGGCTATGACCAATCAGAGACAGGCGGTCACCAAGACTGGGCACCCTGGACCACGCCCAGTCCTGGAGCAGCTACCACAGCCACCAGAGGCCACAAAGTGACCACAGTCAAGGTCATTCCAACTGCTAAAGGTCAGCAGCGCCCTACAGCTACCCCGGGCTTTGCTTCTTCTGCCGAGATGGTGGAGACAGACACCAGGCAGTGCCTCCCCTGCCAGGACACAGCCAGTGAGGGACCGCCGCTCCCCCAAGAAAGGACGCCCAAAGACCAAGCCACCCAGTAGGCGGGAGCTACTCTAGCTCCGGCAAGGTCAAGAGTGTGGCTGGGAAATACACCAAGAATTTAACACCGCTGCCAAGCAGAGCCGGAGGAACCCCCCACAGCAGTTACCTTGCCTGCGTGGGCGGCCAGGGTTCCAGCACCCCGAGGACAGCTTTGTCGCAAGAAGCCCAGACTGCGCTCTGCAGCCCTGGGTAGCCAGTCCCGCTCTGACCCCAGATGCCTCCCAGCTCAGGGAGACAGTCCCTGCTGTGCCTAGAGCACGCTTGTCCCAGCAGGGCCTCTGCAGGTGTCCCAGGAGGATGCCACCCTCGATGCCAGCCCCCACCCAGGAAGGGTTCCGGAGCCCTGGTGACAAAGGACTTAGGAAAGGTGGGGAAGGAGGAGAAGGAGGAGGGTGGAGAGAGAGGAGAGAGAAGGGAGGAAGAGAGAAAGGGGAGAAGAGAGAAGAAGGAAAGGAAGGAAGGAAGGAAGGAAGGAAGGAAGGAAGGAAGGAAGGAAGGAGAGGGAGGAGAGGAGGGCTCTGCACAGTCCCCAGCCTCCCCACCCGTGAAGCAGCTGCGGCTTGAAGCCCCTGGAGAAACACAGGCCTTCGAGGCCGCAGGCTGGGACCTTCCCTCCTCTGCCACAGCCCGGCTGAGCGCCCCTGGGTCCTGCTTTTACTCAGCTCTTCAGACACCAGCGTGTGGCTTCTCCCTGCAGCCCACCAGCCCTCCAGGTCTCCAGCGGGACGTCCTACAGCTCCACTCAGGGCTGACACCAATCACCCACAGCCCCACAAGACTGCCCAGCTCAGACCCCTGCGAGCCAGCCTCCCCCGCGCTTCGGACCACAGGGCTCCCCAGGACACCTCATGGGGAAACACTTACCCTGGCTAGGGTATTATAAAGGGCACCACTCACAGCAGCCAAAGGGAGGGCGTCTGCAGGGCTCCCGTGCCCCTCCTGGACACCCCACTCCAGAAACCCCCACACACTGACCAGCCCCGAAGCTTGCCCAACTCAAAGTTGTAATTTCAGGGATCTGTGGACCTTCATCACTCCTCTCCCCAGGGCTAACGCTAACCTCTTCCTGCCTGGCTCCCGCTGCAGACCAGGCCCAGCCTCTTTAGCATGCACAAACACCCCGCTATCACTGCAGCTTCCGGGATCGGAGCTCTGGCATGGGGAGCTAGGGATCAAGACCCAGTACTGTAATAAAAGATGCTCCCAGCACCCTTTGCGCTCAGGAAATTACGAGAGTTTTAGGATTCTGAGCGAGGATCTGGGGATGAAGACACACATTGTATTTCTTGCACTGCTGGGGATTATTCTATCTCACTGTCACAGGCAAGCCACCCGAGACAGGTCCCTGCTGCCCCGGGACCCAGACCTCGGTTCAGGGCTCGAAAGGTCATAGCAGGGAAGTGGCAGCTATAGATGCAGAGAGAAAAGGGGAGAGGGCACCGAGGCTGGAGCCCGGCTGAAGCCTGTCCCACCCGCTGCACCCAGGGCCACAGGACCAGTGTCCAGCGTCCACGAAGACCCAGATGCCCCTGATGTGGACAGGCCAAGAGCAGGCACCAGGCACTGCTCTGGACTCTACACCCTCCTGCCCAGCCCATCGAGCCCCTGCCCACTGTGGGCAGCCCTGGGAGCTTTGCAAAGGGTCTGCTTGCAGGGCTCCAAGTTTCCCAGGGAGGGGCCATGGCCTGTTTCCCGCACCCCAGTCCTCCCACAACACCTCCTCTGAACAGGGCCAGCCTTGCTCCCGGCCGACACAGCCCCACGAGGCAGGGAGCCTCGCATCTGGGGAAACCAGGGCTCATGGGCCGGCAAGGGCACAGCCGAACCCCGACCTGGGACGCCCGCCTCGGCCTCGTGCCCTCCCTCCTGTCAGGGTGTACCCGCCCTGTTGTGCAGGGTTCCCCTGTGTGGCTGCTGGAAAACTCAGAGCTCAGGTCTCAGCCAGATCTGATCAATCAGAATCGCGGGGTGTGGCACCGGCAGAGAGGTTGTCCAAAGCGCCCCCTTCCTGTGCCTGTCAGTGAGCACACAGATGGATCACATGATGGAAAGCACCGCGGCTCGCCACAGAACGAGCCACAGATGTCCTGCTAGAAGGAAACTGTCTTTGTCTGGAACAAGATCTTGTAAAAGTGCACAGGACAAAAGTAACTGCAGGGCTGGAAGTAAGAAGGGCGCGGAGTCAGTCCCTCAGGTCAGGGCCGAGGGCGGAGTCTCCAGCAAGCGGCTGGGGGGGCTGCGGGGCGCAGTCTGGAGAAGCTGCAGAGGGCGGACCCACCATCTCACCCCCCAACGGCCCTGTGCTCCCAGAAGCCGCCTGACTGGCTAGGAGGTGCCACCCCTCCCCTTGTTCTGGACCCCCAACGCTGCCTGTCAGAGATCTGACAGCTGTACATGGGGCCTGGGTCTCCCTCCTGGCCAGCAGAGTGGGGGACGGAACAAGCAGCAGCCTGAGAACGCTAGACCCCAGCCCCAGGCTGCAGCACTGCTGCCTCTTTTCCTGGGGAGAGGATACGATTTTTCATCTAGATTTCAGCTCCTCTGCTGATAAAGATGGGCTCATAGAAAACTAGAATTCAGAGGATATTGCCTTCACATGAAATCCATCTAAATCCTCAAGCAAGCATTGCATTAAGCAGAGAAACGCCAGGGGCGTTACCATTAGAGCCAAGCACGGAGGAGGACGCATGAAGCCACGGTTGTTCAGCGCGGCTCTGAAGGTTCTAGACGCGCAGACTGGAAATGAGAATCCAAAGCCATCCGCTGACAGACAGTGCAGCCGCTCACCTGGGAAGCCCAGGGGAGTCCACACAAAGAATTGACGAGCTCAGTCAAGCTGCTTGATGAAAAATAATTATATAAAAATCAATGGCCTTCCTGTAAACAACAATAGATGGAAGGGATTCGATTTGCATTGGCAAAAAGAAAAAAAAAATCCTTGAAACAACCCTGATTTTAAAAAACGATGGCCTGGATTAAAAACGTGTAATACTTCACTGAGCAACATTGGAGCAGAATTAAATAAACTGAAAGATAGCTATGTTCCTGGCAAATACAATACATTATGCCAATTCTTCCTTTAATTAGTTTTTAAGTTTAATTTAATGTCAATCAATCCACAAGGGATTGTTTAACTTGACAAAACAATTCTGAAATTCATTTGAAAGAATAAACAGATGTGATCAGGCAAGAAAACGCTTGCATGGGAGGGAGGCTGCAGCCCACAGCAGCACAGGGAAGCAGGGACAGTGGGGGCCACAGAGCGGCCACGTTTTTAAAAAAGGAGTAAGACACAGGTAACATTAGCTTCCGCAGTGTATTTTATTTAACCTAATACATCCAAAAGATTACCAGCTCAACCTGTAATCGATGTTTAACTTTTCCTGCGGGGGCTAGGAATGTGATGTGGGGGACAGTACTTGCCTAGCAGCAAGGCCCAGGGTTGGATCTCCAGAACCACACAAGAGAAGGAAATTACCTGTAAAATGCTTTTACATTTGTTTCTTTGACACCAAGTCTTTAAAGTCTAGTGCGTATTTTAACCAGAGAGCAACTCAGTTTAGACCGGCACATTTCGAGCGCCGCTTGTAGCTACTGTTTCGGACAGTACAGCTTCAAAGCCTAACGCTTTAGACACTGGAGCTCTGAAGCTCTCAGGATAAGTGCGGCTTAGACTTGAACAAGAGCAGATTGCTGGGAAAACAGAATTTATCTGAGGTGCCCCTTGACCTGAGGTTTCCTTTGCGACACACAGGACGTGGAGTGTGGCGTGATCTATAATGTCTATCTATTCATATTCAGTCACGCACCACGTAACAGCACTGGGTCAGTAGTGGACGAGTTTGCAGCTCTGGTCCGGGGACATCCTAACCGCTTCAGTTTGTGTGAGTTCGCCACGACGACAAAACCGCCCAGCAGCACAGCTCCAAGGAGAGATCCTCACTCTCAAGCAGGGCACAACTGTACGTACAAACCAACAAGCTCACGATGCTCAAGCCACTTCCGTCCCCCCGCAGACACTCCGCACCCGTCAGACTGGCCACGCTGACCCTCACATAGTGCTGGCGTCCAACATATGTGCATCTCCCCCTCCATGTGGTCCAAATTTCTGCTTTCAGAGGAGAAATACCAAGCTCAAAAGGAGCCCTTGCATCGTCCGCGGTTGCGAGCTGCCTGCCGGGTGCACCTGGCCCAGGCTCTGCCGCCGCCTGAGGTCCCAGAGTGCAGTCCTGTCAACTCCCAGAACGGGCCCCAAGCAAGTCCTTCCTCTCCTCCGCCTCTTCCTCCTCCTCCATCATCACCATCATCACTTCAAATCACGTCTTCAAGACTCTCAAAGGACACATTTGGAGGGCACCTTTTTCACAGTTACCACCTCTGAACGCAGGGCAAAGCCAGTGCGTCCCATCCTCAGGGTGGTGGCACTGCTGGGCCACACGCGGCCGTGCATTCCCGAGCGCCTCGGCTCTGACTGAAGTGAGGCCGGGGAAGGACTTCTTGCGTCCAAACCCTTGCCATGAAAACCGTCTTTGCAAAGCCACAGTGAGATGGCTCACGGACGGGCACAGAGACGGGCAGCAGAGCACGCAGCACGGGCACCGGCACCGGCGAGGCAGATACCCATCCTGGAGGAACGGCCGTTACTCCACACATTCCAAGGACAGGAGGAAGCAGACAGGCCGGTTGCACTCGGTCACCACCTGCGCAGGAAAGGAGGGCCCTCTCACCTGGTGAGGAGAGCCACCTGCACACCGTGGCGCTGCAGGAGCTGGTGTCTGCGCCCCAGGGGACAGTGGGGAAGACCAGGCTGCAGTTTAATCAGGAACGTCTCCTTTCTTGGCAGTATATGAAATAATAGCGTGTCCTATGCCTGCTGGCTCCTTAGGCCCAGGGAAATGCAGAAACAGCCACCCTCTCCTGACCCTAGGCCTGGCTGCATGGTTCTTCAGTACATGCATCCTCCCTGCGCCCAGGAAGTGGGTGCTGATAGGTTCTCCCTTCCACCTCTGATGAACTGCGTTTCCGAGAGTTGCGTCCCTGGTCCAGGGGACAGAGCTGAACCTGTGAGCGGCACCCTCTGGCCCACACGCCAAGCCCACTTCTCCCCTGGTAACGACTGAAACGCAGAGTGGGGTGGGGTCAGTGCAGAGCCGCCTGGCCTCTCAGCGGTGCCCAGCCCTTGCTCCTGGATAAGGGTTGCCTTTGCCTGCAAGCGGAAACTGCATGCCCCACTCCGCCTGCCCTGGAGTCAACGTGCGGTGTAATTGAAATTCATGGATGAGCCTGAGGAGCCAGCTCCAGGCTTGGTAATAACTTCTCCATATTAATGGCAGCACCGCAGAGCCGGTGGACAGCTGACATTTAATATGAAACATACGCAGCAGAGCGAGAGGCTCCTACCTGGACCCTCCCATTCCGGAGCACCAGTCAGTGAGGGAGGGGCGACCCAAGGCAGTGCCAATGTCCAGAGGGCCGGGGCCGGGGTCTCCCGCTCAATGCCTCCGCACTACTTCAGGACCCACCCCTGCGGAAATCCCTGCCAAGAACACACACATGCAGGCACACACATGCAGGCACACACATGCAGCACATCCCTATTCTAATGCACACGCATGCACACAGACTCTTGAGCGCACACTTATGCCTATAAAGACACACACAAGCACCTACATGCACTTCATACATGTGCCCATTTATACACATGCTCAAATGCACACACAGGCAGATGCATGCACACCTACACACTGAGCTATGCATGCATACACACATTGCCATGCACACTTAGGTGCACACATCCCCCTGCATACAAGACATGCACATGCACGCCCACACTCCACACACACTCCATGCATGAGCACACAAACACAGACACACAAGGACCCCCACCAGGGCTGCACAAGCCAGAGCGGGAGATTCAGGTAACGAAAGACGCCTGGGCTTCCTGTGCAGACCCCACTTCCCAGGAAGCCCACACACACCTGCCCCTAGGGCTCCTCCCAGACCAGAACAGGGAGGTGCAGGCCACAGCTCAGTCCACGGCCAAGGGAGTGACCTGGCGGAGTGGGTGTGCTAGGCCCTGGGGCGCGTCTCCAGGGCAACTGGCAGAGAAGCCCTTCCGGACGCCGGGGCTCACACGCACTGTGGAACTTGTGGTCCTCACTGTAGCCTGGGCAGACTCAGCCTGACTCTCGGCCTTCACTCCCCTGGGGCTCAGGGAGCCAGGCAGCCCAGCCAGCCGGCCAGGAGGAACCAGAACCAGCCCACACCGAAGCGAGTGGCACCGTGAACTCAGCCCCCAGAGGCAGAAGCACACATGGTCACACGGGAGTGCAGGGCAGGGACAGCAAGGTGACACAGGCTGGTCCAGGGAGAGCGGGTGTCCCCAGACTCAGGCCCAGAGACCAGGGACTGGCTGTCCTGGCCTCCCTAGGGCCTGGGCCAACTCCACTGTGCCTCTCTCTGCCCATTCAGGGAGAGCCCCACAGATCTGAGTAATTCTCCTGAGCCTCAGTGTCCTCGTCTGTAAAATGGGGACAGCAATGGCAAGCTCAGAGGATACAGCGAGGATCAGGTACCAAGCTCCAAAGGTATAGACACCGCTGCCACTGCTGGCTTTCCAGGGGCATCTCCTGTGCAGACACCCTCAGCTCAGGCAAAGCAGGGGCAAGGATGGGACCAGCACCCTCCTCTCGGGGTGGACCTTTGTGGCCTGCCTCCCCACAGCCCTTGCTCCCTCATTATCTGTCCAGACTAGGGTAAAGCATGGGATTGCTGGAGCCAGTCAGCACATTTCATTCCTGAGCCATGGCGTTGGTCCTGAAAAAGCCCCATGACCTAAGCCTGTCTAGTTAGAGGGATGCTCAGTGTGGGGTGCCTTCCTCCCCCTCCCACCAGGCTGCCTCTTGGGGTGTGGGAGCAGCTGCAGTCACAAGGGCCCCGGGGTCACACAGGGAGCAGGAGTTGAGCAAGCGGGATTCCAGGTCCCAAGCTCACTCCTGAGCTCCCCCTCCCATGCGGGAGCATCCTCAGATACCTTCCTGGCTGGAGCAGATGTGGCGACTGCCCTCGAGGGAGGGGACTCCTGGCCTGCACCCTGCCCCTTGAGCCCAGCCCAACAAGCAGTCCCAGCTGCACTGCACACCCCTGCCCACCCGCTGCAGGCGGATCCTCTCTCAAGCCCCTTCCTTCCACCAAGCAGGCCCTGTGAGCAGCGGCGGCCAGGAGACGGCGAGCTGCAGGCGCAGGGGTGTGGGCCGCAGAAAGTGGGGCGAGAGGAGTGGCCACAGTGGGAACGGGGCTGCGTTCTCAGTGGGTCCCCAGGACGGCCCTGGCCGCCCGCCCTCGCCAGCCAATGGTCCCGCTGCCGGGACACCCTGCACCTCCCTCTCTGCCTCTGGAAGCACTGCGGGCGCTGGGAGGTCTCTGCCTGGACCCGCTGAGGCTCGGTGGGTGGAGAGCGGGTGGGAGGCTGTCCCAGGCCAGGGTCTGGGCAGCAGGGGACAGCTTCCCCACTTCATCTGTGTTAAACCAGAGCTCTGAACTCGGATTCCACACGCCCCAACACAAGGCGGGGACACAGAGCAAGACATGTGAGTCCTGGGTGCTGGACACAGAGGACAGGGCACAGCACCACCCCCACCCGGCACCCCCCCCGGGCTGCAGCTGGGCCACTCGTCAGACCGCAGGTACTGGGCTTCGAGCTGTCAAGAAGCGGGGGTAGGGCCCGCACATGTGTCTGGGCAGCTCCCGGGACACGGGGTCCCCTAGTCAAGACCTGCAGCGTGCACCAGGCAGGGGCGGGATCTAGGGACGGGCGCAGCCGTGCAGAGGCCCTGAGTGCCCAGCGCTGGAGGAAGGGAAAGCTGAACGTGGCGGGGCCCGGTGACGGATGAGGCCGGTGGCCCTGGCCGAGTCACGGACAAGAGGGGTGGAACACCAGGCCCACAGGTTTGGGTTTTTCTTCTGAAGAGCGGTAAGGAGCAGAGGAGTGCCGGGATTTGACACACGGCTGCTGTATGGGCCAGCTGCAGACCAAGGGCAAGGACAGGATGTGAGGCCAGGTGTGGCGGGCAGCCTGGTGGAGGTCGGGGGTGGAGGGTGAGGGTCTCCAGCATGCGGCTGGCTGGATGTGGGGGCTCCAGAAGGGGTCCTAGGATCCCCATCCAAGCAAAAGGTGAAGTGTCGAGGTTAGCGCCGAGCAGCCAGTGGTGGGGGGCGTGCAGCCCATTCAGCTAGGCGGAGCCCTAACCAAGCTCCTCCCACTCCCAAGCCGTGGGCGTCTGACCCTCACCCTCAAAGGTGGGCATGAGACTCGGCCTCCTCGTCATAGAGGTTGGTCTAACGATGGGCACTGACCATGCCAGGCGGGTCACGCCCCTCCAGGAGGGTCCCCGGGCTCTGGTGGGGCCTGTGCAGTTCAGAGGAAGTCCTCCTTGGAAGACAGGTCAGACTTGGGGCTGCCCACAGCTCCCATGTGGGAAGAGCGGATTCCAAAATGATCTCAGTGGCCGAGCTGAGACAGTATGTTCCGAGCTCCTGGGTCCAGCCATGCCTGAGGCTGGTACTCCTCAGAACCCTCAAATAACTGGGTCCAGCAAGTCCTCTGCTTGCTGTATCTAAGGAGAGCCGGCTTTCTGTCACTTACAGTGAGTCTGAGGGCAGGTAACGAGCTGAGGGGGAGACTGAGGCCACCCCAGGGGCTACGCTTCCCAGCAGCAGCCACGCAGGGCCCACACTCTGACTGAGGAGAGCCGGAGCATCCCACAGCTTCTCCGCTGCCACCCCGCCCTCCCACTGCTCTTCGGGCAGTGCCAGGGCAAAGGAGGAGGGAGCAGGACCTTGACAGGCCAGCTGGACCTGGACCCGCCCACCCCTGCCTGCCGCTCTGGCACCTGCAGCCCTCTCACCAGGTCCCTGGGCACTGCCTGTGACGCCTCCCCGTGGCTTTCAGCGACTCCAAATGCCCAGCAAAACTGGCCGGCGCGAGTGCCCAAGAGGCAGCAGCAGCTTCCTCGTGCAGTGGACCCAGGCTTCCCCGGGCATGGGCCACACGGCGGGGCGAGGGGCCGTCCAGAGCCCAGGGGACGTGTGCTCCCGCTCTCACAGGCCCGGGAACAGACTCCGACCGCCTGTGCAGGCGGCAGTCGCTGGTCCTGCGCCGAGGCCAGGAGGTCCCTAGTGCCGCGGTGTGCCAAGCGCAGAGGTGGGAAGGGCTGCTTTGTCCACTGGAGCCCCACTGCAGTGACCCAGCAGCCAGGAGTCGGACGCTCACGAGGTGCGGCTCGCAGCAGGCTCCCCGCCAGCCAAGGATTACTCCGCCCAGAGAACCCTCCAGGACTTGGAACGAGAAAGACTGGAAGTGTTTTATGGAAGTGCAGCTCATCTTTATTCTTTCTGTCAGCATGCAAAAAAGTACTGTGACCCTGCAGTCAGACAGATGTGTGTTCACATACTGGCTGCCAAGGCTGCAGCAAGCGCTCTGGTCTTCCGAGGCCTTGGTTTATCCTTCTGTTGAATGGGGATAAAATCAGGACACACTGCACAGGGCCTTGTGAGGATTAAACAAGACCACGTGACAAAGGCGCTTGGCCCCGCCAAACAAACTGTCACTGTTATTACTTTTGATGCCAGCAGCCTCTCCTTGGGCTTTTAATCAGCATGCAAAAGTGATGAGAAATTAGCACGCCTGTCACGTGGCCCACGCTGGAAACCCTTGCGAGGCAATGATGTTCGGGGCACTGAGCTAAGCAGTTTTTCTCCTCCAGTGTGAAAAGGCAGCTTTCAGCTCCACCCAGTGAATACTCCGCACAGCTCCCGGTTGCTGCACCGGAGAACCCCACACCCACCCCCCGCAGCCCTCTGCAAACGTGCGCGCTGTGTCTTTCTGTCCAAGACTTCAGGCGCCACTTCCTGCACCTCCGCCAGACTCCCACACCCGCTCTCACGGAAGCACCCTTCCTAGTGAGGCCAGAGTGACACACAGGATCCTGCTGCCATTGGTAGGAAAAGACGGCGTGGCACTGCCAGGATCCTGTGGTTCACTACCGAGCAGCTTCATCTGAGAACAAAGCCAGCACATGGCGGGCAGAGGCAAGAGGTGTGAGCGCCTGGATCCAGCCACTCCTAAAGACGTAATACCAAGTGAGCTACGAAGGTCCCTTCGTGTCTAAACTAATGTGAGTTTCCCGTCACCGTAGCTGAAATGACTCTGATGGCTTCAGTGGCATGAGTCCCCTTGTACAAAACAAGAGACCGCTACCTCGGGTAAACAACTAGAGCCTGCCCTTACAGAGGAGAAGCACACCCAGGAAGTGAGGGACAACAGGCTTGAGGGGGGCCCTGTCCCAGCTAAGCATGTGAGCCTCACAGCGGGCTATGGCTGCCTGCTCCGGCCGCATGCACCCAGGGTACTGTGGTTCTTCACGCATGTGCCCGGGCCTCTGTGCGTGTGTGGTGCACACGGAGGCTCCAGCCGTGTGGGAAGTGCTGGGTCACACTGAGCTCTTCAGGCTTCCTTAGCATCCCGTCCAGAGCACCCCAGGGGCTCTCCCTTCTGCCATGACCGGTGAGCTGGCTGCTGGAGCAGAGCTCCCCAGACGGCTCCCAGAGAAATGGGCCGCAGGACCTCGCTCCTCCCAGGGGGGCCCTTGGCTAAGCCTCCCAGACCTTCTAAGCAATGCAGAACTCTGAGAAACTGAATCTGCATTACAGTGAGATCCTGGGGCCCCGGGCCAGGACGGAAGGGGCTCCTGGGAAGGGCGCAGGCCGCCGCACAGGTCAGTCATTTGTTCCCACGAGGTCCCTGAGAAGGGCACGCGGTTGTCAGCTCCTTCAGTTATCACAGCATCTCCGTCCCACTAACGCAAGGGGCCGGCAGAGCCGGGCCAGGCTCCCACCACCACCGGCTGGGCGGCCGTGGGCAAGTCACCCGGCCTGGGGAGCCTTGGGGCAGCACCCGCACACCAGGGGCCGGGCCTCCCCACAGCTCCTGGGGCTGCCAGAGGCGCTGTGTCACAGAGGCACAGGGCGACTTAAAGGGCTAAGGAATTACTTGGTATAAAATCAGAACAGACACATTCTTTTCTAAAAAATCAGGAAAAAATGAAGAACTAACAATGGTAACCTTCTGCCTCAAGGCCATTATCCACTGGCTATCCAGGCCACTCGGGCAGGCCCCGGGGTTCGCGCAGCCCTGCCTTTGCCTCTGCCCGAGTGTGTCCAACCCCCGTGACACGTCAGCGTGCCTGTCCCGCCCCCCTGGCTCACGCCTGGTTCCTCTGCACACCCCCCTGCCACCCAACTGCCCACCTGCGCTTTGCCAGCTCACAGCTCCACCCGAGATCCCACTCAAAGAGCCCCAGCAGCACACCCCAAGCCAAGGCCACGCTCAGCCCCACCCACCCCTGTCCCGTAGGCCCTGGGTCTGCCACACCGCTGACCTGGCCCAGGACATGAGAAGGGGCCGGGTGATCAGATGAGTAGGTGGGTGAACGAAAGAGCAGCACGGCACCTCCTGACGCTCCCAAAGTGCACATACCAGCAGCCAGCACCCACGGGCACCGCCCCTCACCTCACCCCAAGTCCCCAGCAAAGCTCTCCTGCCACCTTTAGGAAATTCACCTGCAGCGTAAGATGAGACACACTGTGAGCCCCGGGCACCCTCGGAGCCAGCAGGGAATACAACAGCTGTCCTGTGTCCACCCAGCCCCTCCAAGGACATTTACAGTCACATATTTGCAGCATACCCAGGTTCCAAGTAAATCCAACCACAGGCAGTGATTTTCTGAAGCAACAAGTGAAGTTTCCTGTGTGTCCATAAAAAGAACGGCAGCGGTTACGGGCCTGGGTGTAATTGCAGGCTCTGAAGCCAGCAGACTAGCAGGGCCGCCTGAGGACCAGAGGGCTCAGGGGCCGACGGGGCTGGCAGAGCGGCCACTCACTTGGGGCAGGAGCACCCCGGGCAGCAATTAGAGCAGAACCCACGGTGGGCGGCTTCAGATGTCTGGCCGGCACAGCCAGCCTGACCACCACACACCCAATCCAAAATAGAAAACTGCAGTGGCTTCTGCCCTGTGCCAGACCCTGGCTGCCGGACCACACCACACCACTAATGTCAGCCTCTGCCCTGTGCACTCACCCAGGGACCCTCCAAGACTGCCTCGCCTGAGCCATGGTCCCGCTGAGCCCCAGAAGCAGGTGCATGTCCCAGGCTTGTCAAACTGGGCAGCCCCACACTCTCAAAGGGGATCCTGCCCCCCAAAAGTCAGGCAGTCCACAGGCACGAGACACTCCCCTTGGGTCCAAACAGAGAACACAGACTTTTCAAACAACCAACTGCAGTTCAGCACGAAGCCACAACATAAAACCACCGGCTCTCAACCAGCTAAGGGGCACAGGGTTACTGGGCATCTCAGCATCCCTGTCTGCCCCAGGGCTGGTATCACTTGCACACACAGAGCAAGAAAACCCACCGCCAGCACACGTGCTCCCACACAGCCGCACGCTGAAGAGCACAGGCGCTCACTCGCAGACACCAGGACACGCAGATGAGCAGAAGGTCACAGACGCACACATGCCAGCGAGGGGACGGCACACTCACAGGTTCACACAGATACACCGGCACCCAGACGCAGGCACACATCAGCACGCCAAAGCTCGTGCCAATGCACACACCCACCGAGACACACACACACAGATACCAACTTACACCTGTAGACCTGTGGGCAGGCATATGGGAGACTCGCACGGGGGTTAAAGGGAACAGCTCAGGGGCTCCTGGGAACCCCACCCCAGGAAACCATCTCCTCAGCACAGTCAGAAACAGCCTGCCTTCCAGCCAACCTCAGCCGGGGAGGGTGGCTCCCTAAGCTCTGGGAGGCAGGAGAGGCTGGTTCTCAGCCCAGGCCTGTCCCTCCCACGGATCCCCGACCTGGTCTGCAAAGGCCAGGGGAGCAAAGAGAGAAAAAAGTAGTGCTCACCAGCCCATCGCAGTTGCTGAGCGCCACGGAGGAGGATCTAGCCAAGCCGGCCACGTCCCCGACGTAGAGGCAGGTCCCCAGCAGGGGCTCCACGCGCGTGGCACCCGTCTCACCTTGCCACTCCACAGTGGCCCCGGGAGCCACGAGGCGGCCGTTGGGTCGTAGCCGCAGGTGCAGGTCTCGCCCGAAAACCGTGACGTTGTAGTAGAGGCGGCCGCTGGGGTCCTCCTCGCTGCCCCCGGCGAAGCCCTGGACCGGGGCAGCCCTGCGGGCTCGCACCCCCACCGCGGCCGCCGCTGCTGACACCACGTGGGACACCAGGCGGCCCTGGGCGTCAGTGCGCACCGGCACCGCCAGGATGCGCTCGGCTCCGAGCCCCGGGGGCCCGCCTGCAACGGGAAGGGGCGTCAGACTGGCAGACTTCGGAGCCCGCAGCCCAGCCTCGCCCCGAGGGGTGGGAAGGGGCCACCTCCGCCCCAGCGGGCCCCTCGGGACCGCGCAGCCCAGGGCTCGCGCCCCTGCCCCGCTCCGGCTGGGCCCCCCCACCGGCACCTGGGAGCCCCCCGGGACGATCCGGACGGAGCGCCCCCGGCCCTCGCTCCCACCTCCCCGGCAGG
>NW_004955408.1:1147087-1156513 GCF_000276665.1 Chinchilla lanigera | reverse complement strand
AGGAGGACGGGAGAGCGGACCCCGGCTGGGACGCCGCGCCGGCCGCTGCCCTGCGGGGGGCGCCACCGACCCGGGCGCTGCTGGGGGTGCCTTCCGGAGCTACCCCAAGACCAACTTTCGCCCTTCCTGAGAAAGGCCGGACTTCGAGTCCGCAGCTCCTCTCTGCCCGCTCCTCCTCAGCTGCCGCCCCACCCACCCACCGCGGCCTCGGTGCACAGCTCTTCCTGCAGGACTGGGCCTCCTCCTAACTCGCGGTCGGGTCCTGCCCTCGCCTGCTCCCGCTCCGGGGCCCGCCCTGCCTGCGATGGGCTCTCCACGCTCTGCCCACCTTTCCAAGTGAGCGCCTGAGACAGCTCAGTTCACGCTGGGCCGGTGTGCCGTCGGGTCCCTCCTCCCGGGTACAGCTGGTCCCCCTTTCCTGAGGTTACTCTCCCACCAGGCCTGCTGTCCCCGCCTGGGCCCCTCCTGAGCACCCCTCGGGCATGCGGCTGCAGTGTGAACATCTCCCCAGCTCCTGCTTTGCTGTCCCGGGGGGAGGGACAGGAACGCCTGTCCCTTTGGTCCTCTCATTTACTCTGTCCTAGGTCTGTGTGGCCCTCGGCCAGAGGCAGGGGAGCTGGAGATTCCTGGGGCCCCACCCTTCCGGCGAGAGATCTGGTCTCCTAGGGAACCGCAGGGCTGGCACAGGCTGTCCTGTCATTCCAGGGACCCGGTGTGAGGGCTCTGCATCTTGGGAGCCATCTCCACCTGGAAGCTGCTCTCTGTGTCACCTGAGGGCGGAGGCTGGCCTTGCCTCTCAGGCGCAGTGGACCCTGGTTGCCACTGTTAACTTTTCTTGCAGCTGAGCCCACATTCCTGCGTAGCCACCACTAAACGCAGCCCCTACCTTGCAGCTTGTGGAAGGTCCCCTCCCCTCCCCTGCAAGCATGGCCCTTGTGACCTCTGATGACCTAGCTGGGTTTGGACAAAGTTGGAGCTGGAATCTCAGTGTGTCAGAAGAGAGATGATTCCAGAGCTGGGCGTCCAGGAGGACTTCCTGTAAAAAGTGGCACGAAGCCCGGGGTAACCAGCCAGCCCACTCGCTGGGCACTGCCCTTCAGCCCAGAGCCCCACGCTCCAGTCCTCTGAAGCGGAGTGAACCCAGCCAGCAGCCCCCCACTCACTTCTCTGCCATGCTTTCCCACCCCCACCACTGCTACTTCTTCAGGCAGCTCTTGAGTTACTTACCTTTTGAAAGGTATTTTAAATCACCATCATCCGTGAAAATCCCAGCCTCTCACCACCTTACGCAAATCAAAGACACCCCCCAGTGAACGGGAGGAAAGGGAGAACACATCACCAGAGTCCAGCTGCTGCTGCCTGCGAAGGGCGGGCGCCTGCGGAAGTGGAGACAGCCCAGCGCCGACGGAGGTCTTTTCTTTGATGTAATCAGGAGGATGAAGGGAGAACTGAGAAGGAATAACTCTCTCCCTTCTCGGGGGACAATGGCTTCTGACAGGTCCGCATAACTAAATTAGGTGGCCTGCTGTGGGACATTTGCTTCAGGACAGTTTTGGAGAGAGGATCTGTCTCTCACACTCTTGGTGGCTGTTTCTTCCCCTGTCACCCGCACCTCCCAGGGCTCCGTCCACATAGAGCCCTGGCCAGTCCCTCCTCCACAGGGACCAGTGCGAGCCAGGGGTCACCTCCCTGTCACCTGGTGGTCCCCACAAGGACACTGTGCAAGGAGCAGCGGACGAAACAGGTAGGCACGCAACAAACATAAAGTTAAGCCCTTCTTGGCCGGGGCGCGGGGTGGTGAGATGCGTCACAGCCTTCTGATCACCTGTCCTCTGCTGTAAAAAAATCCCCCTCCTTCTTCAAACTGCACTCCCCCTCTGTCCTCTGCTGCTCTGGGAAATGGTGCCCCCAGCTGTGTGTGCGTGTCTTCCTGTGGCCTGTCCTCCCCCAGGCAACCTGAAGACTCAGAAAGCCCCAGGGCTCCCCATCTGACAGGACCCTCTCGACCTGAGCGTGCGATGTTTGCGTCTGAACCTGCGCGGCTCGAGGTCTGGTTTGTGTCCTTGCCCTTGACAGAGGCCCTACCGTTCCCTGCTGTCCTACACTCACGAAGGTCACCGTGCTGCTTGCCCTTTCTGGAAGGCGGGAGGAGGACAAGCCACGTCAGTTCAGGCCCTCCAAACCCAGACCCTTCAGAATCTGCCCAGAGACGCACGGTACAGAAGAGGGATCCATGCTGGTCATCTTGGGTGTTATGGAGCCCCACACCCTGAGAGGGGCGTTAGAAAGGAGAATGCTCCGGCTGTCCATGGGAGGGACGCCCGGCTCTTCTGCGGAGGCCAGTCGGGCCCTCTGCTTTGCTCCTGGCCTCCAAGTCCCACAGCCGATGAGGACTTCATTAGGTGGAGCTCCGGAGCACCCCTCCCGCCCCGCGTGGGCAGCGGGGTTTCACACTGAGGCCGGCCCTGGACTCTGCCAGTCCTGTCGGGCCTGGTGAGCAGCACAACCGAGTGTGAGGAGCTGGTGACCTTGTCCTGGGGTCCCTGCCAACAGCAGCCGTAGCCAGCTCCACTGTTGGCAGGCGGCAGGCGCCGTGGCCCCAGCAAATGCGGCGGCCGAGCTCTGCCGGAGTGGCCTTCGTAAGCAGTATGTCGGGGGATGCTGATTGAACAGGAAGTTGTGGCCGGGCCTTTGGAGAGTGTCGTTCCTGCTGTGTCCTGAGCCGCCCCCACACTGATACCCTGACAGGGAGCTGTGTCAGGCGAAAGGGGAAACGTGGGTGGCATTTGGGCAGCAGACTTCTTTGTTGTCCTGCTCCATAGAGGTGTTCTGCGCCACTGGGAGCAGTGAAAGACAAAAGCCTTGGAGTTTGGAGGCTCAGGGATCTAGGCTCAGTCAACACTTTTATGTGGAGATACAAGACGGAGGCTCAGACTTGATGTAAAAGGTAATGGGGCTGGGATATAGCTCAGCAGCACAGTGCCTGCCTGGTAAGGGCAATGTCCTGAGTTTGATTCCCAGTATAGGGAAAAAAAAAAAAGAGAGGTAATGACATGGCTAGCTGTCAAACCGTTAAGAGTGTCCCACACGAGGAATCTCTTTTTTGGGGGGGTACTGGGAATCAAACTCAGGACCTCACACTTTCCAGGCAAGTGGCATGCCGTTGAGCTAAATCCCCAGCAGCAGGGAAGAATCTTAAGTGGACACCTACCCGTGCAGGCAGGGACACCCCCCCCCCAAGTGCAGCTGGACCAGGCTCTCAGCCCAAGTTTACCTGGGTCTGGGCCCTCATGAGGCTGGGGAGGGGGCTCAGCCCTCCCTCTTGGGAAACTGTGTGTCTTTTCCGATGTTCCTAGCTGCCAGGAACACAGTCGGCTTAAATCCTAGGGGACGCACGGTGTACACAGCAGGACATCTCCAGGCACGGCAGTCCCAGAGCCTGGCCATTGCGCCAGGTCATCTGATTGTCATCTTTGTGAGTGACCAGATGGAAGAACCCCAAAGTGGCACAGGGAGTGGTGTCTTGCCCAGCTGTCACGGGGGTGGACAAGAGGTCACTACAGCAAGCCTGAGCTCTCTGAAGTAGAGGGGGCATCGGGCATGCTTCCCCATGTCCCCCATGCCTTGTCTGCCTTTGTCTGCAAACAAGGGCATCGCCAGGTCTCAGCCACCTGGTTGAAGATGTTCCCATGTGACTTCATGTTGACAACCCATGCCTACCCTACATTATCTGTAGAGCATGCAGAACGCATTAACTTGTACATAAGTCCTGTAAGAAATGTGAAGGGCCCGGTTCTACTGGCCCAAAGTCTCTTCTAAGCCTGTCTGGACATCTCCTTACAGCTTGCAACCTGAGCAGCTCAACCAGTGGGCCTGGCCCAGGCCTCAGCAGGTGCCCCAGGTACTCTGGTCCCTGCAGCTTTAGACCCCAGTGTCAAGTTCCTTCTGCATAGTCCGACCTGACCCTGCCCAGCTCACAGCATCACAGCCTAAGACCAAGACCCTGGTGGGAGGAAAACTTGGGGTGCAGAGTTGAAGGCCACTGGTCAGCACTAAATCCACCAGGGACTCCCTGGAACCCCTGCTGCACCTCCAGCAGCTGCCCAGAGGCCCTCCTCGTGGAGAGGCCCTTCCCTGGCAGGGGGTCGCTCTTGCTGCCTCCCAAGCAGCTCCGCGTGCTCCTTCCTCCATAAAAACACAGACCCAACATCAAATCCCCAGGATACTTGGTGTCACTCGTGCAAGAACTGGTCAGCTCCGTTGGGGTATTTCATAACCCCACAAGCTCACTGCCTGAACTGCCCCTGTCTCCACCCATCCTCATACTTGTTCCAGTCCTCCCGGGCATCTCACAGTCCGTGGAGACAAGTCCCCAGCCAGAGACCCAGGGACGTCTCAGCCCCTCCCTGTGTGTACCTCCACTGAGAAGGGTTCTTCGGCCGCTCCTGCCCTCTGACTAGCTCTCCTGTCCACCGCCTCCCTGCCTCTCTCTGTGCATCTCTGCCTGACAGGCAGCACCCCCCACAGCGCCTGCACGCGGCCCTCACCTGCTGCTGCCCACCAGGGTCCCCTCACTTGTTTATAAAACAGGGATCATACACTCACGTCCCTTCAGGCTGGGGTAGGGCTGGGGCATGGCTTCATTTGTTCTCAACAGAAGGCCGCTGTGAGCAGCTTGGGTAGAGGCGGGCTTGCACTGGGACAGCTCCTCGCCTGGCCCATCAGATCGCTGTCCTGCACGCCCTCTGGGCTCTCAGCACAGACTGCTGGGGCCCTGAGACGGGCTGGGCTCCGTCAGCCTCCGGACGCTCACTGCCTCCCCGGGCCTCCTTTCAACCTCCACAGCACGGTGCATTGCTTACTTCACCAGCGGTTTTGAGAACCCAATGACTCGGCCCGTGGGAAGAGCTAGAACTGAGTCCTAGCGGGACGAGAAACTTGCGGCACACGCTCTAGACTTACAGTGGGGCTGAGTCCCAGCAAGTCCATTGCAAGTCAACACTATCCAGGGTCACAATGCACTGAAACATGCGCAACACACGCCGAGTGTACCTAACCCGCCGAGCATCCTTGGAGAGCGCCAGCTGTCCCCCACCCCCTGATCACAGGGCCTCCTGGAAGCTGCGTCACGGGCACTGCCCAGTGTTGAGAGAGGATCTGGCCTCTCCTATCACTATGCCTGGAAAAAATCCAAATTCAAACATGGTTTCTGCTGAGTTTGTACCACTTCTGCACCATTGTAAGGTAGAGGAATTCTAAGTGGGAACATTGTAAGTCAGGAAGCATCTATGGATCGAAAATGTGGCGGATGTTTTGACCATGGCCTCATCCATAACCACAGTGATTTTAGAAGCAAACCTTAGCAATACTGCGAGACATGAATGACTGGGATGTCGGGGTTGGCTTGAGCTTAATAAACAATCTCCCAGGAAATCTGGAGATTGACAAAACACAGCCTAACATAGTATATGCTCAGTAAATATTTGTGGAATGAATCAACAAAATATAATGGTTTCCAAAGACGAATGCCGTGGGGAAAATTTAAAAGGCAAGGGACATAGCATGCATGGGACAAGGAAGAGGAAGGGGAGGGGCAAAGTTTGTGCTAAAAGCTGTCCAGAAAGAGCAGGAAGAGCAGTGAAGAACGGCAGGGACAGGTGACAGCGTGAGGAGATGGAGTGAGGGGTGGCTGGGGACCACAGAGGGCCCAGGGCTTTGAGGGGCTCAGACAGGCGCTCACCTGCTCCATGCAGAGGTTTGAAACAAGGTCACCTGCATCTCAATATGCTTTGGGAATTAAGAACCTCACTGGGACACTGGGTGGGGCTTCCCAGGTCCCTTCAGGAGAAGGGTTGCCCATATTTCTGCCCCATGGCCACCTCCTCTGCCCTTTTCCAGAGCACGGGCCAGCTGGACCGCAGCTCCCTCTTCCCACTGGGACAGGAAGGTGAAGTCCCTGGGAGCACTGGGCTCAGGGCTTTGTCGGTGAGTTACCGGGGCTGTTGGGTAGCTGACCTCACTGCATCCTCATGCCGCACCCCGGTAGCATGGTGACGCTGCCACCTGTGACACCCCCGACGAAGCTGGGCGTGATGGCCCCAGAAGGTGGGGTGTGCAGCCAGACTGCACCCTGCTGCCTACAGCCTCAGTGCCACACGAGGTGCTTGGAGGCTTCTCTGAGACCCCTGACCTTCGGGGTGCAGACCTGAGCACCTCACCTTCAGTGCCCCTGTTCACCTGGGGTAAAGGCAGAGCCATTCGCCGTTGCTTAGAGCGCAAGCATCTCAGCTGATGAATAGCGGGATGCCAACTGGCAGCCTACAGGGTTTTATTTTTTATCTTGAGTTATTTGCTAAGATTTAAAAAATTAAAAGATTTCCCATGGAAATATGCAGCTCTGGCTTTTATGCAAAGAAGAAGAAACAGCGGCACACCTGGCCACGCTGGGCTGCGGTGCCGCATGGCGGCCAGGCGCTGAAGCTGGGGCGGCCGCGGACTTCACGCTGCTGCCGGCCCCCACTGCCCTCACCCAGCCGCTCTGCCCTGGAGCAGCCACGGCCTCCAGCTCTCACTGCACAGCACAGCCAGCCCGGGCCTCCTGCACACGGTGTGTGGGATGGGGCCTCATCCTTCGGCTAGTGGCCTGGGCCCTCCAAAGAAGTGTGCGGTTCGGGCTGCAGGAGGGAGGGTGGGGAGGTGGCTTGCAGGGGTGCAGGGAGCCGGGTATCACAGGACAACCCCCTTTTGATTTAGGGGCTTGCTGATAAGTCAATATGAGTGGAAAACAAGCAGCTGGTTCAGGCATTTGACAGGCAACTTCCCCAGGAGAGCAGAGCCAAGGGCAGCGTGCGCACATGCATACATCAAACACACGCACTGCACGCACGTGTGATGACACATGTGCACAGATATGCATGCAGACACACGTCGACCAGCAGCCCACGAATACCCACAGACCCAGACATGCAGACACGTGCTCCAGATCCCACGCAGTGCTCTGGCCTCCCTAATTGCATTTCTGAAAATGAGAAAGAGGAAATCGAATGACTTTCAGGCGGCTGCCGTTCCCCCATGGCGATTTCCCATCTCTGCTCCGAAGAGCTGAGACAGCCCCTGGACTCCTTAGCAACCCCAGGCGGGGTCCGCTGTGAGCAGCTCCAGCCTGCCTCAGCCGGCCTGCAAAGCCCCCATGTGTCCTCCCCCGCCCTGCCAGTGAGGCTGCAGACAGGAGCTGCAGGCTTGTCTATGGGCTGCAGGGGGCTGGGCTGCCCACCTGCCTATCAGGTAGCTGAAATCCCCAGTGCAGGATCCCAGTGGTTCCCACCCTCACCGAGCCAGGCCTGAGGCCCATGTGCAGCTGCCTCTCAGGGGAACCCTTCCTGAGTCTGGGCCAAGGTCCACCCTCCTCCTAACATTCCTCCCTCTGGCCTGCAGTGCAGACCCTCAGCCTGGAGGCCCTCCCCTCACGCAGCCAGACCCTTATTCCACGTGGCATCTCAGACAGACCCCAAAGGGAAAGTCGCCGTGAACCATCATATCACATACAGTGTCTGAGCAGGCAAATCCACCTTACGAACCACGCTACTATTACACCGCGGGTCAGGTGAGACCATCAGATCATCTTCATATGCACATAGTGAGGCCACGCCCACCCCTAAATTGGACACGGGCAATGGAGATTTTGAGACCAATTGCAGGCATTGGTTTTCTTTCAGTTCCACTTTCTTGATCTGTGAGATGAGCAGGACAAGGTTCCAGGGACTGTCAGCCCCAGGGCTGACCCAGCCTGCTCTGTGTAATCAAGCCCTTTCCTCCCCAAGTCGTCCTGAGGTGCAGGAAGGAGAGGGTGGCCCCACAAGCCCTCACCGCCCGTCCAGGGGAAGCCCCAGAGGTCAGGGAGAAGGGCAGGAGGAGTGGGAGTCAGGTTGCTCATCCGAAGCCTGCAGAAGATTCTGCCCACCTGACACAGGCACAGGAAACAGACCCCTGCAGGACAGACGACTTCTCTCTTGCTAGACACTGGGCTCAGCCCCCGGCCTCAGTCCAGGCTGGGCCCTGGGCATGGCCCTGCCAGGTCACAAGCCTCAGCCGACTGAGCCCCCACCTGGGCCTCACTGGACCTCGGACCCCGCCTCGTTGGTCCTGGTGTTGGCCACCTCCCCTCAGCTGCACCCTTGGGCTGCAGGCCTGTCTGAGTTCCCACCACAGTGCCAGTTTCCTCTTCTCCTCTGCCTGGGGAAGTTAAGGCTCCCAAGAAAACGCCTTCTGCAGGAGGCTGACTCTACCAAGCAAGCTGTTGTCGTAGAGAAAAAATAAAACCCTCCCAGCCTCACTCATAACAAACTTGGTCTGTTGTGCAGCTCTGCAGTACATAGTGTACATGCGCCTGATCTTCCCGCTGTTGCATAATTTTCCAGCTGTTTTCGGGACTATTTCATTTCTTCGTCTGGCAGATTTCACAAGCCATATATAAAAATTACATAGATATGTAAATATAAAGATGAGCATATGTGTGCAAGGACACGATGGGTGTGAAGCGAAGGAAGGGGGTGGGGGCCAGATTCAGCGAAAAGGCAGATGAAACAAGTGTAAACATTTTGAATGCCACCTTCTAGACGCCTGGGAGAGAAAATGAACTCGGGCTAGATATAAACTTACAGGGAGCCATTTGTCCAGTAAAATCGGTTTCAGGCTTGGTGGTGCCTGCCCTCCTCTTTTACACCACCCATAAAACCCCACCATTTTAGTTACCAGAATTCTATGTGCCAAATCTTGCCAAATATTTCTTCTTCCTCCTCTTCTTCTCTTTACGCTTCTCTTCTCCTTCTTCTTCTTCTCCTTCTCCCTCTCCTCCTTCTCCTCCTTCTCCTTCTCCTTCTCCTTCTCCTCCTTCTCCTTCTCCTTCTCCTTCTCCCTCTCCTCCTTCTCCTCCTTCTCCTTCTCCTTCTCCTTCTCCTTCTCCTTCTCCTTCTCCTTCTCCTCCTCCTCCTTCTTCTTCTTCCTCTTCTTCTTCTTCTCATTCTGTCTGAATTTATTATTGCCTTTATTTTTTTAATTGACACAAGAAGAGATTCTGAGTGCCAACGTCCCTCAGCAGTGTCACCCAAGATGCCCAGTATGGGGCAGAAGTCATCAAGATAACAACTCCCCACAGCTCCCTGTTGGAACCATGCAGAGACAAGCTCTACCTTCCTTCCAGTTGGAATTTCTGTCCCATCTGTTGGGCCTGCCAGGGGTGTGTGCCGTACAGGAAGACACCCTCCTCCTGGAGCCAGATCAGCCAAGAGGGCACTGTGACAAGGACCCAGCTAAGCAGAGGGGTCCTAGGCTTGTTCAGACCATGCCCCACGCCACCAGCCTGCAGACAGCATCACACTCAGAGCCTTGGTTGGACAGCGCTGTGAATCTTTTTCTAACTGGAATATA